>NC_134572.1:136874104-137134104 GCF_050947875.1 Dermacentor variabilis
ATGCATGAACATATTGACAAGTTGCACCCTTTAAACTGCCACATATTTTTTATGACTGCTCTGCAGCCCCTGCCATCATTTCTTCGCATATTGGTTCAGCAGACACTTCATGCTACACAGAGGCAAATTCTTTGTCCTCGCTTTCTCCTGCTTCAGACTTCCTCAGCAATTCATAGATTCTCTGACCTGTCAAAGTGTGGATGGACCTGGCAAGCTGGTTTGCCATGGCTGCCCTGCCAACACAGAGCGAGAGAGGCATAAGATATGCGCTTTACCTACTGTCAGAAGTTTCTACTTTTATATGTTTAGATGACCTCTCCATAGATGGCACAACTGATAAGAATGGCCATTTTTGCAAAAGGGAGTGGCGGGGGTGTGAGGTAGGGGATGCGTGAAGGTCGGTCCTCGAGTTTTCTCGGGAGTGGCAGTCAAAGGGTAAACAAACTCTATCCATTTTACATGTTGGCCTTCCTTATGATAACCAGTCAAGAGGTGACATGGCCAGAACATCCAGAACTCGCACAATCTGCAAGTAGCAGAGAATTCAACTTCCTTGTGATGTCATGGGATGCACGAACAGTCTACGCCACTTGGCCAAAATGCAGCTGCAGCGGCGAATCCGCTGCTCTGACTTTATCTGTTTTGGCTCAGTACCGCCCTCTGTCAGGCGCCACAGCAAAGGGTGGTGATGGAGTATGCAACGTCACCACTCCCCCCGTTTGGTGGTGGGAGATTTAAATTTCAAAAAAGGTATTCGGACCCTTCAGATGCAATTTTCTCGTAAACTAAGTCTTGTCTTTTCTCGGCCTGAAACAAGCACTACCAGGTTTTTGGAATGGTATTTAAGCAGTCCACATCGACTTAGTATTAGCCTTTAGTGTCCCTTTAAGAGCATGCAACTGGCCAATAACACCTCGTGTGCTTCCTCATGGCATCAATACCACCAAATGACACATTTGTGTTCCAAGGCGTCCAAAGCATCCCCTTTACCAAAAAGATGGCTTTCACAAGTGAGAAGACGATGTGAATGTAGAACAGGTTTGGTGCTGATACTGTGAAAATGTAACAGATCTCGTGTCAGGGACGTGAATATGTCGCTTAAATGTTTCAAAAAAGATTTTGCACTTAGCTCTGCTCTGTTCTTGCTCAAATTTCACGCAACGATCACATTTTAGAATCTGTATGCCATTCAGTGTAACACTTGGCACCATTAATCGCCTGGTTTTTAAGAAAAATGATTGAATGTTGCTTTCGTTTATGGCGCTGCCGCGACGGCGCTAGCATAAACGTGTCGCCGCCTGCCAGCAGCTGCAGAATGTAGCCGTTCGGGGAGGATTGTTGCATGCAGCCCGCTCCTCTGAAACATGTTACTAGAAAGCCATGTGGACTACACACCATAAACAGGCTGCATATGTTTGAGCCTACTGGTTACACAGCATCCCTGATTATGAACTTGCAGGCTTCACTGAATGTCACTCGTTATAAGGACCTGTTGAAGCACCACACAAACCACAGCATGTACCACCAGACGGTGGTCACACTCACTGAAAGCACAAAAGCCACAAAGGCCTCTCTTGCTGCTCATTAAATGAACCACAACGGCAAGTAGATAACAGATCGTGTGCATAGTATAACCTAGCCTGCACATCCTATATGTTTTCAGTGAATGAAGATATGTATGCATGACCGGACTTGCATTAGCGATTATCTACCGATTTACTAAAAGAGAAACAGAAGGAACAGAAAACTGCAAAGAACAGCACTGCCACACTTACTGGAATGCAGCCCTATCAGCTTTTATGAAAGCAGGCTTTCAGCAAACATCAGACAAACATACATTACGCACCAATATGAAAGGGAACAGATGATCTAACTTCAAATATCATTCTTGCAGACATGCTAGTTCAAACTTCCGTTTTTAGTATATGCAACACAGTTCTTGCAATGAAGAATCTGCCTCGTGGCTATTTTCCTATTCCAATGCAAGAATGAAAAAAATTATGCGTGTTCACTGAATGTAAACCTGGCATTCCCCTTCATATTGGTGCATCCTTTACAGTACTGTTCTGAAAAAAACAAAAACAAAAAGTAGGCGTGTCTGTTCTAATGAAATATGAGAGTCAAAACACTAGGGCTGCTCTCAGATGACATGGTCTCAACCAAAGTCACTGTGCGAGACAAAGTCAGTACCCTCTAGGAGGAATAAAGATTCCATCCTTAATCGCTGCTTTGTTAAGCTTACTTTTCTCCAACAGGCTTGAAGAACAGCTCGCTGGTCTTGGTGTACAGCGCCCGCACAGGCAGGTGGAGGACTTTATGTGGCTCTATCACACCACAGAGAAACACCTGCGAGACTTTTTCACCTTCGACCAAGTAGTAGACTTCTATGGGGACAGACAGGTGGTTTACAATCTGCACAGAACAAGCAGCGCACTGTCAATATTGGAACAGGAACCACTGTGCATGCAATTTGCCCAGTGTACCTTGATGCGGAAAACTTTCAAATGTTTTACAACAACTTGTTGCTTCACGCACTACAGATAAGCATAAGAGTTGATCCTTTCAGTGCTCACACCGTATTGGGAAAAACTTCCTAAGCATCCCGAACCATCTCCACAAAGGGTGCCACTTATATAAGCCGACAGACCCAACGGCAATAAAACAAGAAATTAGTTCAGCCTCTCGAAACCTTTTAACAGATGTTCTGGCTAGCTTAGAGATGCAAACAAGCAATAAGAGCTCTCGACTTTGAAATAAAAGAATTAATTAAATTGTGGGGTTTAATGTCTTGGAATTGCACAGAGTGTTGTGAGGGATGCCGTAGCGATGTGTGGGCTGGATTATGCCCAAAACCTATACTACTGATGCCTTTAACATTACGCGCACCTGTTTGCACCACCCCTGCTATCCATTTGCTTTTATGCTTTAACATAAATGCACAGAGCTTCCTCCTACTGTGGCCTTTTCAACTTATGAAATGTCTGAAATGCTGGAACACATATTGTGCGATTGCCCAGCATATATGCTGGAGCGAAGGGACGTTAGAAAGTTTCATAGCCAGCATAGGCAGGCAACCACTCTTGGAGGATGCTATCCTCGGCCCATGGCCCGACGCTGCAACTTCAATGCGGGCAACTAAAGCAGTGAAGTTTCTGCAGGACACCAAGCAAGACGAGCGGCTCTAGTAGGGCTACTGTCTAATATACATAAGCACTCATTACTTCTTTTATATCATCACCCATCCTAGTACTTTCACTCCCCTTCCCTCCTACCCAGTGCAGAGTAGCACATTAGAGTGCACCAGCTCAGGTCGACCTCTCTGTCTTTCCTGTTAAAAAAATTTTACCCACCTATCTATGATTTATGTTGAAAATTCAAAACATGAAATTCATGATATCCCTGCCACATCCATTTTCTTATGAATCTCTCTCTGTCTGCTGCAGCCCGTCAATGCCAAGACACTTTAATGACATGCCTCCTTGCTTACTGAAGACGAGGCATCTACTTGTCGTAATGAGCACGACTGTTTTATCTTTTAACTTCATACTATGTGACCCTGTCTTGCCATCTGCACGTTCCTCTTGCAATTATTGCATCATCCCATGCATTCTAGATGACTTCCCCTCTACCTGTGCATGCCTCTTATCTCTCTAGCCGTGCACTCAGGCGGTGCAGACACATATCCAAGAAGGTGAAAACCCTGTTAAAACGAAAAAATCGGCTGCTGTACTGTAGGAGCATGAATAGAAAAACACAAATGCAAAAGCATAGAGGCCAGCACTAAAATTCAGTCTGTTATCTACACTTTCACAAAGCAGAAAACAGAGCAACATTATGAGGATACCTTGCAGATGGAGTAAATCATGACAAGCTTTGAGCCATAGTGAGACGTAGTGTCCACAATGAATGCCCAGTCATCGCCTGGGTAAGTCTTGATGGGCAGCGTGAAGTATCGCTTGTCAGCATAGGTCACACATACTTTCCGCACTGCTGACACACCAGCCTCCTTCACCTGCATCGAAAACACAAGGCTTAACTAAAGGCAGAGAAAAGGTTCGTTGATTTCAGTTGCTACAACCTGTAGCTTGTCTGTGTCAAGTGCATACAAGTCTCGGGTATTACAAATTACTGCTTGAGTTTGTGCAAAAGCTCAACCAGTCTCAAATTTTAAAGTACACTTTTGCTCCACAATGATCCTTACAGTTTACTTGAGAGCCGTGAGCCCCTTATCATGATGACACTGTGACCTTGCCTAACCTTTTTTCCGTTGGTTGGTAAACCATAAAGCACTTAGAGCTTTTGGGCTCTAAGTGCTTTATGGTTTACCAACTTTACCGAAACACTTGCCAAAATCCATGGTGAATAACTGCAGGTTAAATGCATACAGCAGAATTGGCTAACATGTTCCCCAACTTGCCACACGACAAAAAGTTTATGAATGCAATGTATCAACTGCTTTTGGTAAGTACATCACACCACAGCCTTTATATATCAACAGTCTGTCCTCCCTTCCTTTTTTTCCAACTATCCCGATTTTATCCAATCAAGAGATGGTAACCCTAATGCTGCCTCTAATGCTGCCATATGTATAAACACTGTACCTTTACTGTAATAGAACTGAGAGTTGGGAACAGCGTACTACAATAATTACCTGGATGGCAAAGTTGGCCTCTGTGACATTCTGTTGGCTAAGCTCCACCAGAGTGCCTGCAAACCTCCCCTTCTGCTCGGAGGTCTCCTTGAAGGTCAGTTGCACCATGGCATCAGGCTCCAAGATGACCTCATCAATATCGTCATCAACATTGGGAGCAGCAACCTAACGGGGCACAGGTTCATTCTATCAACTAGAGAACAATCAGAGTAAAAGAGAATGAACCTAACCAGCATGCTCGGATGCTTACCCGAAATGGTGTTCCCTCGAGAATAACATGGACAGCAATGCCAAGGTAGTTCTTGACAACGTAAGGCGCATCCAAACGTTTGTGCTCCGTGGGTGCTTTGACTAACGCAGCGCTGAAAGCCTATTAGAAGAGAAAGAAAAAAAAATCTTAATATAGCAGCCTCTGATAACCAAAGTGTCAAAAACATGAATCGATTGTCTTAATTAATGTAGATGAATTGCTTGAAGTATATTCATGCGGAATACACAAAAGTTTTCTGGAGTATCAACTGTGGAAGGAAGAATTTCACAGCAATGATTCAGCTTTTGGGCCAGGTAATTTTGCCTACTCATTTCGTCACACTTACATACTTTCTACTGCATCGTGTGCTGACAGGCGGCCTTCCACAACAGAGGCTGCTTAGAATACCAGTATACACCATGTCTACTTGAGAAAAACTTTTGTCAACATTTTAAAACAAGTTGCTTCCGTCCCTTGAAAAAAATTATTGTTTAACATCCCAAAACTGCACAGTGAGGGATGCTGTAGTGGGGGACTCCAAATTTATTTTGACCACCTGGGTTTCTTTAATTAGCACCTAAAAAATTATGGGGTTTTACGTGCCAAAACCACGATCTGATTATGAGGCCTGCCGTAGTGGGGGACTCCAGAAATTTGGACCACCTGGGGTTCTTTAATGTGCACCTAAATCTGAGTACACGGGTGTTTTTGCAATTCGTCCCCATCGAAATGCAGCCATCGTGGCTGGGATTCGATTCCGCAACCTCGTGCTTAGCTGCCCAACCACATAGCCACTAAGCAACCACGATGGGTTATTTAATCAGCACCGAAATCTAAGCGTGCGACTGTCTTTGCATTTTGCTCTGTCACCTGTAAGCACTGTTTTCCTTTTGATGTTTTACCTGACAACTTTGGTTTCCTTTCTTTATTTTCCTCTCGAACCTGCAGCAGCTTACCCCAAGTTTGCGCACAGCTTGCAGCCAATACCTTTTGCTTGCGCAGAACATGACAGTACCATCAGTTGACACTACCATAAACAGCTACAGCCAACAACTGATTTTTCAGACGCCAGATTTTTTTGACATGCCGATAATTTGGATGCCTTCAAGGCACCACCACATAAGCCATAGAGATAATTTAAAAGAATGTACGAAATTTTCAACACTGAAACCCTTTGCCGTTCAATTTTCCAGACTTTTTGCTGCGACCACAGGTTGGAAACGTTATTAATTGAAGCCACCACTACCACCATTTTGATGATCTCACAGTCTCAAACCAGCGTTCTCGCACGCTGATCTGCTGGCAGCTGTAGCCACTGCGGCAATGCTAGACCTAGATGTTTCAACATTCGTTAACAAGCTTCCCGATGCCGTGTTTTTCATTGAAATAATCTGCCACTTTCAGCAATGGCAGCAACTCTGCTTCCGTCATCTTCACTGATAGCTTCGAAGCACGGAAAGCATAGCAAGGGTCAGGCATTGCATAATGATTCTGAAAAGACAGCTTCACTTCAATGCAGCGATGTTACACGATCAAGCCTAAAGGGTGTATTGCAGTGAAGCATACCGAGAGTGCAAAGGGGCCACTGTCATGGGACACAGTATGGGCTCCATAACTACATGCGCGCGCATCCGCCCTCTCCTGTCACAGTAGAAGCACTGGTATGGCTGATAAGTGTACCGACAGGCCTTTTGAATGTACCATAACTTTATCATAACTATGAATGTACTATAACCATTTGCGAATGTATTGTAAATGAAAATAAATCCACTTTCAGCCGGCACCACATTATGCTTACCTCCCCAAGATCCTTGAGAACCTGCAGTGTTGTCTGAGAAATGGTCACTTCCAAGGTATCCTCAACGAGCAGTTCAATGGAGAACATTGGCGGCACGTTGGCTACGTTCAGCACATCCTCATCCCCTATGTGCTTGTCAATCTGTGAAGTGGGATCCAGCATGTAGCCACCAAGCATACACAGGCACACACACCAGCTGTCCAGTTTGAGCTGGCTACCTATAGGAATACTACTCCACTCTGTGGATTTTGTGCTCAGAGCTGCAAATATAGGATGATTTAGTTCTCAGAAGTTCTCTTAGTCGGTGAATGCCATAAAATCAAGCTGTATGAAACACGTATTGCCGCAAGCAGGTCTGCTTGGTAGGCACTGCTTTAATTATTGCCAAGGTAGCTGGATTTTCATGGTATATTTCAATTGGTCACAGCAATTTCCAGCATCAAAGCAACTGGATATGTAGTTCCCTTCAGCTAAGGCAAAAGGCAGAAAGCTCCAGCCAAATAACTCAGGTTTTCTGAGCAGCTGAATGCCAAGAGTGAGAACCGATTCATAACTTCTACAGCAGCACAAAGCCGCAGTCACTGAGATAGTGCGGCAAGTCAACATCCACATGTTCACCACGACATAGACAATAAAGATTAAACTGCTAATTGATACCAACCTCTACCGCAGTTGTTAATTTCTGCATTCACAAAGGTTTATGCAGAATGCATGCTACACTGAGCCTTACTATCAAAGCCCACTGAGGCAGGTGCAGATTTGGTTCATAGCATGTAATCTTCTGTAAAATCTGGCAATCCTTAAGATGGGTCATTTGGATCAGTACTGTTAAGCGGAAGTTTTGTATTTTTATCATGTTTCAGAAAATTTTCTCGAATGGCTTCACTGAAATGCTCGGCACCTAAAGCCAGCACGCCCCCCCCCCCTCCCCCCCCGCCCACCAACCTGAGCTGCTAGTCTAGACTGTCCAATACTGTATCAAGACGGTAAGTTGAGCTAGTTGGTTGGGATTCATTGTAAGGTTTGTAAGGTGAGCCAAGATGGCTGATAGCGCCATACCACTGTGGGCAGCACTATCAACCACGGCGGAGTGGGTGCGAAAACTTCGCCGGCTTCGCTTCAACCGCCAATGTAAAGAAATCGCCAATATGATATGAATAGTACCTTTGGACTCTGAAACTCAACAATATGACTTTTTCTCTTATCCCAATTCATGGTTTTTCCACTTGAGCAATAATTCGGAAAATTTTACAGCCCCTTCAGTGCAAGAAAAATCCGCAGTGACTTTACTTATTTGCATAACTGACTTCATTACATTGAGGTTTAACTGTATTTTGTCTTTACTCATAGTGACATCAACTACGGTAGTGTTGCTTGAGGAAGCACACACAAATGACAACTTTAACGTATTTAGCAGATTCAAAATCAAGCCATCCGCATATTCACTGAGACTTCTAACTAGAAGAATGTAGACTACTTACGCTATATAACAGTCAAGCAAACTGTTCTGTTTTAACCTGCTTCTTCTGTTAAATTAGTAAAAGATCAGCTACTATGTATCTTTATTGATGTTAACATGGTCAAATGCAATAATCCTATGAGATTCGGTATAAAAAAATTTTCTACTCCCCACAGCTCACACTAATTACAGTTGACTGACTTCAGCATACACCAGTAATAGAACAATAAAATAATTTAACAAACTCTTTAAAATGATCATAATTCACATCTAAATCATCCCTTAGGACATGTATTTTATGTAAATTGTCATATTTATTTATATTTATTGAGTTGTATAATGCATTATATGTAGTAAATGTACTGTCATGCGTAAACTTTGATGTTTTTACCTACGAGATTACGATCTATACTTTTTTATTCTTATTACTATATGAATTGATTTTATTGTTCGGCTACCTTTTTCATTACCTGTTATGCTGCTTCTAAAGTATTATTTCTTTGTATTTTCCACTGAGGGTCCCAGTGCAATCTTTGACCTTTGAGATCCTTTCCTGTATAATATACTACCTGTATCTTCCATTTTTGCAATGGATAAACAATTCAATTCAAATCATCCTATTATTACGATTGCAGGACAAAGGCCTTTCCCAGCAATCTCCAATTACCCCTGCCAAGCACCAGCTGGCCCCCATCTTATGCCTGAAAATTTCCCAAGTTTATCACATCACCTAGTTCTCTGCTGTCTTCGACTGTGCCTCCTTTTCCTTGGCACCCATTCTGTAACTGTAATAGAATACCAGTTACCTAGCCTACGCATTTCATGGCCTGCCCAGCTCCCACTTCTTTCTCTTACTACCAACTAGAATATCTGCTACCGCCGCTTGTTCTCTAATTCACACCGCTGTCTACCTGTCTCTTAAGGTTACATCTAACATTTCTCATTCTACCACTTGCCACATGGTCCTTAACTTCTTCTACAGCTTCTTTGTTAACCTTCAAGTTACTGACCCATATGTTAGTACTGGCAGAATGCAATGATTGTACTCTTTTCTTTAAGAAGATAGCAATAAGCTGCTGGTCATGACTTCGTAATGCCTGCCATATGTGCTACTACCCATTTTTATTCTTACATAAGTTTCCTTCTCATGATCAGGTTTCCCTGTGAGTAATTGGGCTAGATAAACATACTCCTGTAAAATTCTAGAGGTTGACATCAAAGGAGAGGAAAAACATCAACGTCAATACTTTAACAACCCCTTTTACTTTACTGTGCAAGCAAGATAAACATTGTGATCAAGCAGGATTAGTTAAAAAAAAAAAGGAATGCGCACCTTAAGAGCAATTTCCCAGACCTTGCGACCACCAGGAACTTCAATGGGCTCCACCAGAGGCTCCCACACAGCAAGCTTCTCATTGTAGTAGAAGATCACAGAACCCAAGAAGCCACGAACTGACATCTACAAGGACACAATATTTCCAGCATCGCAGCATGCTGAGGACAACTGCACTACAAAACTCTGCTGCTACTACCAAAATGTTGAACTACAGTAGTGAACAAAGAGATGGAGAAACATTTCTGCAGTCTCAGACTACAACCAAGCTAAATAGAAAGTCATTTTTCTTTATCTGCTTATGAAAGCCCATATCTAGCTCCAGGAGCTTTTCCATTTCCTGCTCTTTGTTACGTTTGTTATGCATGTTCAAAATTTTATAGGAAGATGTTTATGGCATGAATGAAGTGGAATGTCTCAGCATAGAAGATTGATTGATTGATTAATTGATTGATTGATTGATTGATTGATTGATTGATTTTCACATGTTCTAGGCAGCTCTGGATTAAGCTTGACTAAATAGGGTTTCTTAACATATGCAGATGGTGACATTACCATCTGATCTGTCACAACATTTCTCTATTTTAGGTCGCAATGGGGACACTGTTTAGCATACCTGCCAACTTCTGAACATTAAAGAAGGGGAGCAGCATGCATGCCTTCTAGAGCTTGTTCTGAACACACCCCTATTCTGAGGTACATAGATACTTTATTAATGTTTTACCTTTAGAAGCTGCAAACAAGCAGCGGTAAACTTGGAACAGCAGAGACCAGCAAGCAGTAGATTGATTTTAGATCCCAGTAACATTGTTGTTGCCAATTTTTCCTGCTACAGTAACTTACTTGCATAAGCTTGCTCGAAGCAAGTACCCCTCAGAGGTGTCCTTTCACCACGCTGCTGGAAGAAGACTGCTAAGAGCAGTTTTCGATACCAAGTAAAATTTCGTGAGAACACAATTTCATTTTCGTGGAACTTGATACATTACTTATAAAATGATCCATTACTTATAAAATGATAGAATGATCTCAAATTTGTAAACATTATGGTGAATTCTGGAGAGTTAGTGCACATCGTTTACTCACAATGTCTAAAGAAATCTGGCAAATAGCCACTGGCTTAAAATACCCGCACTAAATTCACGCGCCTCGTGAATTTTATGACTAAGCATCACGTAATAATTGACGCAAAGTACGGTTTTCAGAAAAATAAGACAACAGAGCTAGCGTTATTATGTGTTAAAGATAAAATAATGGAGGACATTGAAAATAAGCTTTATACCATTATTCTCTTCATTGATCTTATGAAAGCCTTTGATTGTGTTAATCATGAGATTTTATTAGTTAAACTTCATGATTACGGCATTTATATATTTATATATAATTATATTTCCCACAGAAAACAGTGTATAAAAATTTCCACAACTACTACAGTAAAACAAGGAGTACCTCAGGGGTCAATTCTAGTGCCCTTGTTATTTATACTTTACATAAACGATATATTTGATATACCTAACTCCCCAAAGTTAGTAATTTACGCAGATGATACTAAGATATCTTTTTCTGCGCGTACACTTAGTGACCTTCAGAACACGATTAACGACTACTTAATGCAGCTTGACAGCTGGCTTCATGCAAATAAATTAGCGCTGAACCTAAAAAAAAAAAAACTAACTACGTCTTTTTCAAACCCACTAACAAAACATATGACAGTGAACTCTTGCTGACATTCCAGGACACCGTCGTAACACGCGTAAAATGTCAGAAATTTCTAGGTGTGCGGTTTGAAGAAGGTATGTCGTGGAATACACACCTAAACAAACTAACCTCAGAACTAAGCAGAACAGTTGGTTTATTACTTAAATTATCAGATCTAATTCCTCTGCAGCTAAAGAAAGTTATATATTATGCCCACATTTACTCCCGTTTATCCTACTGTACACTAGTTTGGGGCACTACAACGACTACGAATTATAACAAACTGGAGGCATTGCAGAAGAAAGTGCTGAGGATTCTTGAGAATTATCATGGTGAACCCAAAGATCTACCAACTAATCCTTTGTTTATTAAGCACAATTTGCTCAAAGCGAGTAAAATATATGACAACAAACTCCTGCTGCACATACATAAACATAACCTGTTACATTCAGCACACACGTCAGCTCGTTATGCACTGCGTAACGAACGGATAACAACACCACGAAAACATACGAATTTGGGAAGGGCTGTTCTCGCTTATCAAATACCCGTACTAATAAATCGTGTGGATTCCCAAATAAATTTCAGCAAGAAACTTTATAAATTCAAGTTGCAAATAAGACGTTTTTGTTGTATGAGTGAAGAACCCTTTAACACAAGTGCATATTTATTTTTTCATGCTTCTATGTTTTCATTGTATGTTCATAGTTGCCATATCTGTATTTGATTATTTCTTGCATTGTATATTATTTTCACTATTTCAAAATATCGTGATGTAGCCTTTCAAATTGTTCTTTTGTAAACGTATCACTTTGCCTGCTGTCTGTATGGTCCCCAGGTCCCCTCAAGTTGTCTATGACAAACTTTTTGCCTGGAGGACCCCCAACATTGTGTTGGAAATAAACTGAACTGAACTGAACTTGGTGTTTCACAATACAGTCACCGACTGATTATATTCAGACACTGATAATTCAAACATGCCCAATTATTGCTATGGTACATTTTTGTTGTTAAGTGTCATCACCAGCTTCAAGTATTGCAAACTCCACCCCGAGTGTCTCCGCTAACAGGGGCGAGGCAGTTAAATGAGGGAAGTGCCAGACAATACCTGCGTAGAATTCCGCGATGATTTGGCTATCACAGTGGGGTTGACTTATGCAATGTCACCAGGGGATAAAGATTCACAGCATGTGTTGACTGCTCTTTCATTTGTTTGTAGTGACCGCATACTGACAAATACTGACTGACCAGAGGCAGTATATTCAAGTGGTTACTTTCAGCAAACAATACGATCACATTTGCGAGATTTCGCGTGACTTGACACTGCACGCATCGAAGCATGCTACTTTTGCACAGTGACAGGAATGCTCTCAGCCGTACACTTCCACTTCTTTGGTACCAAGTCAAGCGCAATCTCACTTAAGTGATCATATTCCTGAAAGATCACACGACAATATCACCCCTGGCTGCAGGCAAGTATGTGCCCGCAGCGATGAGCTCACAAGCTCTTTTTGGTCACATGTAAAATAAAGTCCCTTATTTTCTGGCGAATCCAGTTTTTCGGACTCCCAACTAGTTGAGAGTTCCCTCTGAGTTCGAGTTATCAGTCAGTGATATATATATACAAAAAGTGGCGAGAATTTGAAGTACTAGTTGAAGGGAAAAAAATGTCTGAAGAGCGGTATTGTATGCTTCCTGCTGCAAGTACAGGAGACATATTTGGCAGCTTCAGCTGTTCATGACAGCAGTATTGCCTAGTGACTATACTCAGGGACTACTTTTCTTGGAAATGGAGCCAAAGCTGCGAGGATGGAGCCTGGGCAGATGTAATGAATTCACAACTAGCCTCACAATTGGAGCGAAGTTTGTTTTTCGTGTTCCTGTCAGAGTGTCCACTTCTGAACAGCTTCGCAAATGCACAACCTTGCAGCCGCTGCTTCGCCTGCTTAGCTCCTTCGTGTGCTGGGAAAATTACTGCTTACCTATTTTTGCGTAACTCCTTCTCAGCGAACAAAACGGCAAGACCTGAACAACAGGAATCCCAGTGCAGAAGGTCGATGGAATGTTTACAACGGAAGACAACTGTGCAGAAAACATGGTGCGCACTAAATTTTTCGATGAGCAATTATTATCCTAATTTTATTTATGAGTACTCACGAGTGTGGTTGATGAACAAATTCACTAGTATTTATTGTGGGCTAATGAAACATCAAGATTATTAGTGAAACTGAGAAACTAGCTATTTCGTGGTGCGTAAGAAGAGGATGCCTTTCAGTTTTGTAGCTTTGGCTCCATTGCAAAGAAATCTTGTTCCCGAATATACTAGGCAGGTATACTTACCACATTAAAGAATGGTGTAGGGTATAAGAGAGGTAAAAAGATTTTTGAGATACAAATAGCGGCACAATGGTAAAGAGTGGCTAGAGTGGTGGTAGTTACCTCCCCAGACCAATCCAGGACTTCAGCTTCCAGGCTGGCTTTCCACAACAGCACGGGAACAGTGCGGTTCTCCGCACCTTGTTCCAGGGTTATCACAATGGACTTCGCAGTCACAAGAGCCTGTGCAAAGATGATAATACACCATGCTACATGTAACACTTCACAGAATACTAGCGTAAATGCCCTTCGACCCCTGTCCCCCTCTTTTACAGGCAAATAGCCTTTCCACTATTTCCAACAACATAAGCCTGGCTCTACATCTCGTACCTTGTTGACTACAATGTCCCCAGCCTGGAGTAAGTGTAACTGAAAGGTCTTATTTTATTAGTTCAGTGCAACAAGGGCTGTGCATGTCTGCTCTTCATCTAGCCTGCAGACAAATAAGTAGTGCCTTATACTTTCTGTACAGTAGCAGGCTTTGAATCTGTTGAAAACTGAAACCTACCAGTAGCTGGCTATACAATAAATACTATTACCTGCATGAATATAACGTGAGCAGCAATTTCTGATATCTCAGAATATGACAGATCAAGCGGGGATGCGGGGCTAAAATACTGATTTCGGTGAAAAAAAACATGTTTTTTATTCGGAGTTGTTCTGAATTGCATGTTTATTAAAGAATCTTCTCACCAAGTTAGGTAGTTATCTGAGCAGTAGAAATGAAGACAATGAATTTTTTTCACAAGTTGGTGGCGCGCATTTACCGTCGAACGCGACTCTGAACGCTGTTTTTCCAGACGTGGCCGCATGGTGGGCAAGAAACACAACGCAAAGTGAATACCCACGTTAGGAAGTTTGTTTTTTGTGCTTTTCAGAGAAATTGAGAAACTAAAGAAAACGACGAAAGGTCTAGGAGGCAAGGGGAAGCTGACACAAAGTGCTGTAAAAAACTCACTGCTTACTATGCATCTGCCCTGAAAGACAATGCTCCAGATGTAAAAAAAATGCAATGAGGAGTATTTGCGACGCTTTTTCACTCCTACTCATGAGATGAAGTCCCATGACATGACGCTTGCCCAGTTGGTAAGGACTCTTGGTGTCACTACAATTGGCACAGAGCCCTAGTTGCAGCGGACATGCCATCAGTGCCAAGATCCCATCGTCCAGCTTTCAGCAGAGACGTTGCCAAAGAGCTGGTGCCTCTCTACAACAGGCTTAGTAAGCCAGAGCTTCTTGCGCAATGTTCAAGGATGCAGACACAGAATGCAAACAAGTCCTTCAATGCTCTTGTATGGAAAAGGTGCCCAAAGACAGAATTTTCATCACTGATAACAGTGGAAACTGCAGCAGCCCTAGCTGTGCTAGAATTCAATGAAGGAGCATGTGGCATCAAGAGAAATCTCGACAAACTGGAACTTGAACATGGGAGTCCAGATGAATAAGCACATTCAGGAAGCAACGAAGCAAGCCATTTCATGAGCGCAGGCAAGAGCGATGGATAGCTCTAAAGCTGAAAAAAAGAGACGACGCCTTGAAGCGATTGCCGCAGAGTAGCGTCGTGTTGAAGAGGAGGGCGCGACATAATAATAATAATAAATGCCATGCTCTGAAATCTTTGAACTGAATTTTTTCAGTTTGCACTTTTGTAAAAAAAAAAAAAAGATCTTTAGGAAAAGTGTCATTTCCAAACTGCTTCACCAAATGCTGCTTATAACGTTTTTTCTAGACGGAGATTTTGTGAGGAACAAGATAAAGTACTTTTCAGTTACAAAAATTTTTTCCAACATTTAATATTTAGCAGATCTTTGACATGCAATGACAGCAAAAAAAAAAAATAAACTTCATTTTCAGAGTGATGGCATTTTTCCAGAAATGACATAAAAAATGTGCAACTGACCTTATCCTGCACCATAAACCATCTAGAAGGTATCTAATCACAAATAATTTGCATATTTTTATTATTTTGTAAACGATAGTTTTCCTAAGTTGACACACAAGATTGCTCAATTTCACAGTTATAACTTTTTTTTTCTCGTTGCGCTAGGGTGCTGATATTTGGCATATATTCTAATGACAACAAGATCAACTGCCCCTGAAAATTTCATGAAAATTGGTTGAGCACTTCAAAAGCTGACCCTTCAGCCTAGCATCCCCCCTTAATGCAGCTATGCTTGTGGCTACATTGCACATACTGAGAAAGTCTACGCAGAGAAAAAGTACATCTTTCGCTCCTGAATCAAAAATTCAAGGGGCACTTAGTTATCCCTACGTGGATGGACACAAAAGCATTCTAACCATTGCACAATGCTTTGTGCAAGACATTATGCCACAATGCAAGGTCATGGGTTCTTCTCCCACTAAAGGTCGAGGGTTCATAGTCGTTTTGTACCATTGTATGGTCATGCTGACAACGCTGGATTTTTTGCCTAATGAGCCATTTAATGCTATTGCATTAATAGGAGGTTATTCGCATGAGTGTTTAGGCTCCATATCAATTTAACAAATTTAAATTTATTTAAATAATTTGTGTGTTGAATCGACTTCGTTAAATTAAAATTTAGCTGTACAGTCTTTGTCGAAGTGTGGCTTAGATGAACAGACATATAGACACACCAAGAGAGACACCAAGTCCATAATAAGAAATACTGTACACACTCGAGTAGGGGCTCCACTCGTGTAAAAGCTGTACCCCCAAGCTTGCAGCCAACCATATGAAGGAAAAATATAAAGATGCATGTCCCAATTCGAGCTAGCCCATGCAGTGTCTTCACACACTGTTGCGAAAAGCTTTAATGTTGCATGCATATCTAGCTCCATGGATGGCACAGAGGATGACTGTATCCACAAGTGTACTACCGAACTGAGCCTGAGTAGTGGCGACAGTGTTAAGAACCATAGACATGCACCGGGTGCATGGCGTGCATTTAGGAAAAATGGTGCAGAAACAATTAAAGATGATGGTCAAAGTAAAGCAAATAGCTTTCTAAAGTCTTGCTAAAGCAACCACAAAGCTTCATGGTTAACACCATAAGAATTCCAGCAATTGTTATTCAGCAGTGGCTGAATAACAATTGTGGTGCAGCGAATCAACAGCAAATGCAGCGAATAACTTCACAGTGCAGCGAAATCAACAGTCACAACAAATTTCACCTGCAGCAGCCCACGTGGCTGCACCAAAGAAAGTGACCTCAGTGGTGCTCCAAGAGGGCCATGGGCACCAGCAGAGATGAATCAGCACATGCTTAAGGACCAATCAGCGAGTGCTCCCCTTCCTATCCTTACCTGCTGGTACTACTCTCTCTCAATTAATTCATCAAGATAGTCCAACTGCCAGAAAATTGGCACAACTAGCCAAAAAAAAAAACTATTCATTTTAACAAATAAATGCGTTATGAAAACAGCAACATTTACTTTTTTGGTACAAAGGAATACCAAAGATCACAAACAGGCAGAAAAATTGAGCCGAAATGTCCTGCCTCTGTGTGAGAATAGCATGTCATCAACAACAACAAAAAAAAAATGCATCCCTTAGGCAAGTGTATATGGTAATAACAAAAGCTAGCAAACTGTCATCAAAGCTCTGAGCCTCAGTCACACTTCCGTTGTGTCAACTCACTTGTTCATCCTTCCGGGGAGCCTGGGATTCCTGTGTGGCTGGTGCAGCTTCCATGGTCTCCATGGCTTCTATGGCCATTGGCACAGTTGGCTCTTCCAAGAACCAGAGTTTCGCCTTGTCCAGCTTCATTATATTCCACACCTCACTGTTGTCTGGCTCAACTTCGTGATCGGCTTTTTGCTCAGCCTACAAAAGTACATAACAACAGACGGCTAAGCCCCATCCTGTCTCCCCATCTCTTCCCTATAGGATCCCTAACCAGGCCCCATAGCAATTTTGCTTATACGCTAGAAGTTGTTACGTGCCGTCCAGAGAGCATTTTACCGTGATAATTTTTCAATTTGGTTCATTATAGCAGAGACAGAGATATATGAAATGTTGTGAACACATGATTTCAGAAGGCAAGCTTCACTGCCAACAGAGACACTCTCTCCACTTTGTCTAGCCTCTGCAAGCAAAATTTCTTTCCTGTCTTCTCCTACATCAGAGCTGAAGTATTGGGTCTAGGGGTCTAGGGCCCCGCCTTCTCTCTCTCTTTCTCTCTCTCTCTCTATCTCTCTCTCTCTCTCTCTCGTGTTATTGCTGCGTGGCCCACTTTTGGCGACAGTTCCGTACAGGAGCTGTTGCAGCTGTGTTGTTTTGCACGGTGCACAATTTAGTCCTTTGCATATCATTCTTCCAACCTACTCTAACCCCTTTGTCAGCCAAGGTTCTCAATTACTTGTTGCAAGTCATCTCGAGCATTGCTGCACAGGATGATGCCATCAGCAAACTGCAGACCCCTGGGATGTTCCTTGTTGAGGTAAGAGGTTCCTTGTTAACCATCACACCTAGTCCTTCCCAGGCTAACAGCTTGAATACTTGTTCTAAGCATGCAGTGAATAACATTCGAGAGATTTCCTCCTTGCCTTACCTAACCCCCCTTCTTAATCAGTATTTTCCCGCTTTCTTGTAAAGAATGAAGGTAGCTGTCAAATCTTCATAGATATTTGCTAAGACGTTCATTGTACAGTTCCTACACATTTTCATGGCGCAATACCTTCAGTCACCATCTATGAAAGCCATAGAGGGAGGTTAGTTCAACTCTGTAGATTATTCAGTTACTTGATAGATGACTTCATTGTGGAATATCCCATAAAGTTTCCCACTAAAATTAAAAGAGGCATCTCTGACACTGCGATTGTTCAGTTGTCGGAAAAATGATGGCTGTTAAATGTATGTCTGATCTTTGTGCTTGTGGCTTCAGACAATTGTGTGCATTTATTTACTGTCTTATTCGCCTTTATTGGCCTAAATTTTGAAAGAAATCCTGTTTTACTAAGCAAGGAAGGCAATAAGACCATGCACATGCACGAACAGTACCAATTTTTGCATTTATAATGCAATATCTTGTTGAAGGTGATAAATTTACAAAGCCACAAAGTTGTAAGAAGCCAGAATAACAAAGAAACAAATACATGCACTAACCATTAATCTCATGCTGGCTGAACTGTCAAGCATGCAGCTCCTGTACGGACAACTAGCGCCAGAGTTCCCTCAACTAATTTTTGTAGGGAACTCTATGGAACATCCTTTCCTAAAGTCAGCTTGTTCTCCGAGCTGATTGAAGTCAAGTGTTGCCCTGATTCTATTTGAAGTAGTTACCTTAAATGAACATTCAGTGTAAGACTAACTGGCCTAAGGAGGTAATATAAATAATATGAACAGTGCATTACACACAACACTGCACATCCGCGAGTACATGATTGTAGTTGCAAAAGTAAATTAAAAAAAAAAAAAGGAATTGAAAACTCACACTAGGAGCGCTGAGGGAGCCCAAGCTTTTGGAGAGAATCTCCACTGCTCCAGGTGTGACGTGAATCTCTATTGGTGAGAAGTTGATTTCCATGTGCTGGCCACTTTCGACTGTGAAGGTGCTGTTTAGGCTGATCTCTGTTGGCTTCAATATCTGTGGAGAACGAATAAAACGGCATGGATAAGTAGTTGAGGTTCACTGTCAGCACCACAGGGGCAGTTAAAAGGGGCATCTATTAGGTAGGTGCTTCAGAAAAAAACAGACTACAAACATAGAAATGGGGCAACTCGAAACTCGGGCAACATGCATAGCAGCAGTGGACATTAAGATGTGCACAAGAATTGGCCCTCCAGGGTGCTTATTCTTCTCTTCGCATTCCCTGCTCAAATTAACTGAACTCACTCCGATCCACGATTTTTGAGACAGCGTTTCCAACAGTGCATGGCACAGCCTACAACACAAGCGTCAGTAATATGTTTCCTATAATGGTACTGCAGGCTGTACCACGCTGGTGATTGGACCTACATTGTTGCGATAGCAATTATACGGACACTCCAAGCACATTTCTGCCATCGGCACCACCGTGAAGTTCTGTATAAAGTCCAAGGGTGATAAGATGCATTGTAATCTGGGGGGTGTAGCTGGTGCGGGCCATTGCACCTTGAAAGCCATCTGCGAGAGGGACACAGTCCACCACACGTGCTTTTATGGCTCAGTTCGCATGGACGCGAGATGCAGCACGAAGGTCAGCTCACTCGCTGTTGCTGCCACGCTTCCTCAGTCCAGTGTTTTGACAGCAAGTTTCTGCAGTCATAGAGTGAGATGTGTTATGTTTGCTTGTGCGCGCATGATACCATGCTTGTTAATTTTGTTGGTATGCCTATTTTTACAAGTTTATACGGCCGATAAAACTACTATCCTTACTTCGCATAGCTGTCCACTAATTTGCTATCGCAATCGATGCTTTGCCTTTCGGGCAAAACTGCAACTTTTCAGTTTGGCTCTCTTAGCTTCATTTTATTCAAATTTATTTCTTGCCCACTCAAAGTTTGAACTAACAGTGTTCCATTGTACCATGACGCTGGTGCTACTAGTCTCCCAATTCTAGTTTACTTGGTGCACACTCTGCCCCGACCAGTTTAAATTCTGGAATTGTAACATGTGCGCTGAAGTCGGCAACAAAAAGTTAATCTCCAGAAACTAATATCTTGTTCACTGTTACTACCCAAACAAAGATGTCTGCCACTGCTATGAACACAGTTTAATAATAAGGGACAGTTGAAATAGGAACACCCTGTAAAATAATTTCACAAACAAAATGTGTATAATACTTCTTTAAAAATTAAGAGTAAATAACCTAAATTACATGTGCTATTGTTATGGTACATGAGGTTGACCCATTACAAAAAGCACCACTTGGTGATTGTCATCATCAGTTGCCTACTAGAATTCTCAGTGCTTCTTTCAGTCGCCATTTTGCTTTTTGTATTCATGTTCAGGGTGGTTCAGGCATGTCGTGATCCATTGTGCATTTGTCCCGAGCATGGCACGCTGCAGAGGATATGCCAACAACGCATCTACAACATTGCATAGAAGTTATTCAGGAGCTGACAAGGGTCACCCAGCGATGCTGCCACCCAAAGTGACTGAAGCCGATAGTGCGTCAGTGGACAGAGCCTTCAATGCCTTAAGTGAAGTGCAACAAGTATTAGTTTACTGTGATAAGAGGAGATGCTGGCTGAAAATGTTTTCTGCTAGAATATGCGGGTCATAAAAATTTCGCTCATGTAAATTTAGGTGCCCTGAAATGGGCAAGAAGGGCATTTCATGATAAATGTACATACCGCATTTACTCACATAATAATCGCACTTTCGTGTCAGAAAAATTGAAGCAAAATCAAGGGTGTGATCATTACGCGGGTAAAATTTCCCGCGAAAAGAAAAACTTTTTTTTTCCGTCGCGCGTTTGCTGCAGGACACCAGAACAAAAATAGCGGCCAGCAGAGCAAGCCGAACGCGCTGAACACGATTTTTTTCTTTTTTTTCTTTTCATGAGTACATTACATGCATTGAAACAGTTTCTTCTATATCAGTATGAATAATATCATTAATATCGGCAAGTTTGCGGCAATAACGTAGCCATGTCCACTTTGAGGGGACAAAAACAAATGGGCGCGCTTAGCTGCCAGTGACATAGAAACACATGGCCGGCATGCTGCGGAAACTGCGGCATCTGTTTTCACTACTATCCTAATACGGCACGTTTCCGCTAAAGGTGGGTGAATACCTTAGCTGTGTTACAAGCATTGGCGTATGAATAGGGTACACTTTTAATGTATCAGTGTATACGTGGCTACTATCACTGCCGCTCGCGATTTGTTGCGTGTCCACGAGTACAGATGAGAAGAATCGAAAGGCGCCTTTTTTTTTGTTGTTGAGCACAACCATTATAAAGCCTACACATAATAAAGACAAGTTTGGTTGCAGCTTTTTTTTAGTCATGGAAGTGCGGAAAGTAATGAAATGAGGCGTCTACTTAAGAATGTATGGTGCGTGCAGACCACTTGGTTTGTCTTGAAGAGTCGTTCGCGTAGCATTCGACAGATGGTAAGCGCGATCATTATTAGCTAGACTTGGCACACGACATATCGCTGCGGCAAGTTCAGGGTGCAATCATTACATGGGCAATAAGAAAAAATCAAATTTTGGACTACAAAATTCAGGGGTGCGATCATTACGCGAGTGCGATCATTATGCGAGTAAATACGGTACATGCATCGTTTTATTATGCAGAGTGAGTTAAAATAGGTGCACCTTATTTATCGATGCGACTTATATACCAATTTTTTTTCTATGAAACTCACAAAAAAGCGAGGGTTGCAACTTATACACTCAGGAAAATATGGTATGTGGCAATTCAAGCCAAGAAGCCTTGATAAAGCCTATTGCATGTTAAAGTACAATAGCGTTTTTCAGTAGATGATGAACAAAATTCAAAACTGCATCAGAGCCACAATTTCTTGCAATAGACTTCTGCTAGTTCGACTTTGGTACATTCAACTGTTCGGTTAATTCGACCCTAATTGAACATCTTGGTTCATGCCCGTACATTTCTATAAGCCCAAACTTTCAGAATTATGATCCTAAAATTGCCCTTTGCCAAGTAATCTGAACTTGTCTGGTCAGCACACATGCGCCTGACCTCAATGATGACCATCATTATTATTCAATTAGTGGCAACGTCTGTCTTGGTGCTGTTAGGGGGCAGTGAATGCATCAGACATGTTATCTTTCATTGAAAATGCTGATTTTAGGCAACCCTTGGCTCGAAGCAAAAACACCACCTCACAATTTTACCGTGTTTACGATTCTAATGTGTGCTTTTTTTCTTAGTAGTTTGTGAATCACCTGTGCATTACAATGGCATATGAAGCATATAAAGTTACACCTTCAAGCTACTCTCATATAAATTACTTTTTTGTTTTAACGAAACTTGTGTTGAAGTCCTAAAGGTTACTATCACTGTAAAACATGTTGTGGGGCCAGTTGGTGCATAGCTTTCAAAATATGAAGCGCAAACGATAACGGCACACAAAGAAGGATCAAAAGACAGGACAAGCGCCTTCTCTATTTTGTTCCTTCTTTGTGTGCCATTACCATTGGTGCTTCATTTTTTTGAAGTTACTATCACATCACTCAAAATAAATTATTTTTTTACTGCTTGTGATTCTGCAGCGTTATACTGTGGCTTGCGCAATTTTGGATGCAGTGTCAGAAGTGTGACTAGGAGCTTACCTCAGAACGGATGTGTTCCGACTGAAATTTGTCTACGTACGAAGTGAACATCCGGAGGTCATCCATGAGGACCATCATTGACTGTGTTGTCCCTACCTGCCTTAGCTTCTGGTGGATAGATCCCTGAAACAAGACACATGCACAAAACAATCACATCACACACAATTGGATTGCCATTCAGATGAATGTGACATTAGAAAATGAAACTTTTTTTTCACGTACCTCACTTTACTATGACAATTCAGCAGGTCAGAAATACACCGAGCTTCAATAACAAAGTTTAGTTGCTTTTAAGAATATTTCAGGTAACAAGGTAACAAGGAGATTAAAGATAACAAAGCACACAGCCCTTTAATTATTCCTATCGGCAAATCTGATTAGACAAAAGTTGTAAGAAAAGGTAGCAGTGGCTTAGAACAAAAGCATTGTTCAAGTACCCAAGGTCCACTGTTCAAATCGCTTTCCAAGTCGCTACACTTTTCAGGCTTGGAGTGGTACTTGAACTAGAGCACGAATAAAACCTGCTGAGAGCCAGTGGGGCCTCTGCTAACCAAAGTGCCACCACATTAGGAAGAATCAGTGAACGGCAAAGACACTCCTTCGCTAGAACAGAAATTGGCCTTCCTAATGCAGTTTTTTCATCCTGGCAGCATTGTGCGGTGTTGCCCACCAGTTCAATTTCATTTTCCTGTTGTAGTCTTAAAACGACAATGCATGTCTCGAGTCACTCACGCCCCACCAGATTGACATGCAATTTATGCAACGCTTCGCATCATATGGATGTCGATTACAGTTGAGTTGACCGAACTTTTCAGTGACTTCGGATCGTATGTTTTCCCAGTTAGTACATTCTTTCTTGTGTTCTCTTTTTTCTCCAAAACGTATGAATGAGGCTCTACTGTATTTGGCCACTATCTTCTTCATGAATCTTGCAACTAACCCTCAGCCTTCAGTCCCCAGTAGCCCAAAAGTGCCTGAGCAAGGCAGTGGTCAGACATGTTACACAGGGAGAGTGTTATGTGAATTTCTGGATGTGAACAGCTCATCAGTGGAAACTATATGTAGCAAAGGCAAGCACTATTGAGTAAAGCTAGCTTACTGGGGCTCAATGAAGATTTAATATTGGGCAATAACTAGGATGCCATGGGACTTAGTGAAGTTGGAAATACTGGTGGGCCTATAGAGAGAATGTATCCAAGTGTGTGTGAGACACTCAAACCTGCAATGCCCAAACACAGTTTTATATCAAGAACAATTAGAACTTGTTGATCTTTATTTTTTGCTATGGAGAGTAAACTTGTGCAAAATAAAAATGAAATGCTATGCAAGGTAAAACTTATTACAGTGGACTTCCGTTAATTCGATTTTTAGGTTAAATCGATCCTAAACGAATTTATATACATTTACATATATTTATACATATTTACATAGCCCAAACTTCTGTTACTGCGATTTAAAAATTGGCCTTTGCCAGATAATTCTAACTTGACTGATCAGCTTCGCCGCAGCACAGTCATGTTATGCGGAGAAGCATATACAATGTATTGTGGCGAAGCATACCGAGAATGGAAAAGGGCCGCTGTCACTGGACGTAGTGCGCGTTCCTTATTTATATAGGAGCATATGTGCCGTCTCCGGTCACAGTACAGGCACCTAGATGCCTAATACGTATACTTGCAGCAATTCAGAGCTGTTTATGACATTGCTGTGGCGACTTGAGCCCTCGTATCACCCGCCATGCATGTCTCGTATAAGAGCCGTTAACGTTCCTTAAGTATATGCGCACGTTCACACAGTGCACCGAGAAGATGAGAAAAACCATTTGTGTTTGAGAAAGCTAGCAAAAAGTAAGGCAGTAAGATGAAAAAACTCCAAAAGTTGAGGAGACGTTTAAAGCCAACAAAAGAGTGAAGGTCTATCTAAAATTCGGAAAGCCTGCCAGTAAACTTGTTAGCTTTCTCAGTGTTCGAACTGTAACTGGAGATGTCGCATGTGCATGCGTAAGTTAATCAATGTGAGCTATGTTCTAAAACAGCACATTATCCCATTTTATATGCTTCACCGCGCAACACAAATGCAATTCGGCGGCGAAACTAACTTTAAAGGCAAATACTGTCAAGTGAATTAACGCGTTTCGGAGTTTTTTGTGCCTTTTTTCATTTGACCCGCCAGATAATTTGACCAGTTTCGTTGGTCCCATCAGGATCAAATTACCAGAAGTTGACAGTATTATAGTAATTAGTAATTTGCCAAACTATCCATGACAAAACACTGGTTTCAACATACTAAAAATTGTGCTACAGGCTACACATTAAATTTCCTGTGCTTAAATCAGAATTTTGCAGAATCGAAGTCAGTGTAGCATATATGATATGTTAGGTATTGCGGGTTAAAGTGCAGTGCCCCAGTATGCAGAAACATAACAGCTGATGCCTCACACCCTATTTTGTGTGCCTTTGCCAAAATTTGTTTTTCCAACATTAAAATTTCTGGTTTAAACCCAACTCTTCCCCTTTAAAGATGAAAAGTTTACAACCAGCCCAAGTCTGTAGTCGATAATACTAGGCCAGAACTTAGCCCCGCTGAATCTGTAAGTATGCGACAGCATACTTAGATTGTGATGTTTCGACGGCTATGCACGCGTGCGATACAGGCTGTTTTGGACACTCGTCAAAGTGACGTTTTTATACATCGTATCTCTAACAAACTTGGCATTTTATGCAGACTGTGACACGCTCACACACAATTTTCTATTAGACACTTCCACAGTGGTTGAAGTCTGATTATAACGGTGGGATCGAACCTCTGTCTTTCAGCAATGCAGCCCAATTCTTTAACCATTAGACCACGATCGCATGCATGCTTTTCTCATGCCAAAGTCATCCTTTGAAATGTCTGGCAGATGCATCATATCCCAGTTTTTCGCATTCTTCCCTCGTGACAGCTAACACTTTGAGATGCTATATAAGACTGCAGTGCCTTCAGGATACTGCACTGCATGGATGAAGTTCACCTATAGTGCTATCACATTAGGAGTGTAAATGCCCCCAACAGCAACTAACTACAAAATTTTACTGCATAATGTGATAGTAGGGCTAACCTGTTCCTTACCTTCATGATAATGCATGCAGATTGTGGATCATCAATGTCAGCAACAAGGACAATGTCTGGCTTGTCCATTTCGAGTTGCACAGTGTAGTTTCTCAAAGGATATGGAGGCATTGGCGGTGAGGTTGTATCTGTGACTGCAGGGAACAGAACATTAATTAAGCAAAGCAGCCCAGCAAAGAAAAGAAAAGCAGTCCAGCAAAGAATGATGGAGCAGACACATGAGGAAAACCTAATCCAGGAAAAACAGGTGTGCCAACCGCCCTGCACAAATTTTAGTGCTAGTCACACAAAACTAGTAGGTCCAACCAGTTCAGCAAAGGCATACAGTACATCTACACAGTGAAAGGAGAATCTTGTTTATAAAATTACAACTAAATTTCTGACTTTTTCTTTCTTTTTTCCCCCACTTATTGCTAATGCAGACAAAGAAGCAAATAAACCTAACATCTGGATAGAAATGACCAAAAATTTATGTAAGAGAAAACTTCATAGTATTTGTCTTGTGCAAGGTGAAGATTTGTTTGCTAAGAGAACCACAAATGAAACATGCATTATATCACCTGCAAAAAAAAAAGTAACAACTACATGGCCTATCACTATCCATGATGTATCTCAATTACTCTCAATCCGTGCAATTTGACATCACAGTATGGCGATCTTGGATCTCATACTCTAATGCACTTAGAACACACACAAGAGAACACATGCCTCTGTATTCCCATTGGGGGAGAGACGGGCACTTACAGACAATGTTGAGAGGACAAAAGCCTGGGCTAGCCGGCCTAACTTAGAAACGATACAGCAGCACAAAATACGTGCTGCCCTTATACTTAAGAGAAAAAATTTCAGCAGAACCAATTTCACGATGAATGTCAATGAAGCAATGTAGCGACACATTGTATTGCACTGACTTAAATGCATTCTTGATGATACTTGAATGCAGGCGGGTTCCTCTCGTACTTCCCACTAACCCGCTACGTCATCTAGCAGTACTGCCACAAAATCCGCGCATGGTGCCTGTGCGAACATATACAGTTGAACTTCTGGCATAGCAAAGTTGTACTTGCAGCCAAAAACTTCATTAAAGGGGCCCTGAACCACTCTTTATCAAAGTGGACAAAGGTACTTGAAGTCAAATTAGGCCACTTCAGAAATATTTTGTAGCAAAAAGTACTTCAATGTGTTCAGTAGAAGCGGAGTTACTGGCAATCAAACACAGCCTCCATTGAGCTCCCGTTCCTTCTTCAATGATTTGCAGTGCGAAGGCTACGGCGCAGTGGGGCGTGCCCGCAAGGCTCCATCTTCTAAATGTCACCGTGGTGCACAGTTCAAATTTGATTTTGGATGTTAGCGTAGATGCCACGACTTCCAAATTTGGTGCCTACAACATGCTAAATGCAAGCCAAATGTGGTTTTCCTCAGCGAGCCACAGTGCACTTTGCCAGTGGACTCATGGTGGCACCCCACGGCAGCTGCGGTATCTACGCTGCCTAGTCGACCGCAGCTACCAAAAGCAGCCGTGTATGGGAATTCGCTTCATGACGAAATGAAGCATCTAAAGAGAGTGAGGAGCGGGCTTCTGTTTGAAAAGATAGCATTTGAGAGAAAGGCGATTTTGTGCTCCGATTGTGAGCTCCACATTCTGCGTACGACAGCAGAACTTGGCTGAGATGTTCACAGCAGCATATGCTACCCGTGTACTACGTTATTTCACCAAGCCCAAGGGGTGGTTCAAAGCCCCTTTAAATCCTGAATTTGGTTAATTCGAGGTTTTAAAGTTTCAACACTAAAAATAACTTCACCAAACTCCCAATGTATTCATGGTGGATAGTTAGTTAGTAAGCACTTATAAACAAACTGCAAGAAAGTCGGGTTACGAGTGCCAGCGAGTGCGATGCAGATCACAGTGAGAGCAATGCGTCTATATGGCTTACTGCGTCCGAGATTTGCCTGTGTTGCGTCGCTTGGACACCACAGCTGGCGTCCCCAAATTAAAAACAAAAGTGTAAAAACACACAGATATTAGTCTTAAGCAAGAAAAAAATGTGTTTCCTCAGAAAGGCAGAGCACTGATGGCGATAGCGAAGAGACAACTACACAAAGTAAGGTTCACAGTCTTATTGATGTCCATGTGCACTCAGGGAAACATTACCAGATCTCACTCGATGGCCATGAACTCATAGCCACGATGCGAGCGAGCACTTTGCTTCGGAAGCTTGAGATTATGCGACCGCCAACACCAGATGTGCAGGAACACGGAAGTGAAGCGCGTGTGAAGGCACCAACCATTATGGCTTGGCCTTTGTGCTTGCCATGGGGAGATTTTCTAAGATACAGCACATGGCTCACGCACAGACGCAGTTGAGGAGAAGACACGCACTCTAGAAGCAGGCAGGTAGACGTGCGTTCCTGCCTTCCCCAACAGCATGTGCTTGATCACGTTACCATGCGTTCACTCCCTTCCTATCCCCCTTGCACAGAAAGAATCGTCAGCTTTCGTGTTTCTCTAGGTACTGCGAGCTGCTGTGCGCACTGCAGCCTCTGCAAGTTGTTTACCAAGGTAACAAATGGTGCAGCACTGTTTCCTGCTTACCACGTGCCGGTGTGTGTACTTTGCTGGCGGCTTTGCCCATCAAACTTTCCATGCAGAAGGACACTTAAAATTACTTTTGCCTTGGCTGACATTTCTGTAGTAGCTTTTTGCAAGATTTACTAGCCATACAGACTCCAAGTAGATGCTTGAAATGGCTAAAAACTTTGTTATATTGAAACCATGTCACAAAATTACTTCATTGAATCATAAAAAAATACACAGCTTTCAATGCAACTATGATTGGGAAATGAAAACAGTTCATTACATTGCAAATTTCATTAAATCAAGGTTCATTATATTGAGGTTTGAGTATACAGGCATACTGAAGTTTCAGACTAAACTATAGTAGGTTAGGAGAGTAACATTTGGTGAAGCTCTTTTAAGTTCACACTTAAAGAAATGCAGTTTACGAAACACAGAGGCACACATGTTGATATGAAGGTTACGGGAAAGGTTCTTAGAATGGGACACCTAAGTATTTGTAGGTAATAACTTCTTCAAGTAGGGAAGAGCCTAACATGTACTATAGGGACCAAGGTTAGGTCCACTATAACAATGTGCGAGTCAGCAAACGAAAGACCTGAAAGCCATTCGTACCAATAGCAAGAGCAGAAGCTCTTTCTTATTCGTCTTCCTTCTTTTTCTAACCTCACAGCTCACACCATGAGGCTCGAGACACACGCACTGCAACATATCGTAAGGCAGTCGAGGAAGATGACGATGGCTGCAAGAGAAGCTCCCCCCCCCCCCCCCTTTTAGGGGAAGACCAGCGGTGCAACGGCACCTAAGAAACAGCCCTTGAGGCCAGGCGATCGGGCAGATCCGTCTTTTCAGCAGTTGTGAAGTCGTTGAGAGCAGATAATGATGACGAGGTTGCTAGCTAGGCTGGTTTGACCTTGTTTATCGCCATGACCTCTTCACGTCCATTGAGGTCGATGGCAACAGTTTTTCCTGTCCGTCTTACTACCTTGAAAGGGCCCTCACAGGGAGGTGCAAGGGATGGTTGAACGCCTTCACGCCGTATGAAAACATGGCTTGCTGCAGGCATGTCTTTGCTGACAAAAACATTACTTGAGTATGCAACCCTACGAGGGCAAGGACGCAAGCAGGCAAACAGGAAGCGGAGCTGCTGAACGTTGCTGTCTGGATCAGGCATAGCAACAGTAGCTGGTGTGAAAAATTCACCAGGTAACCACAACAATGTGCCATAGACCAGCTCATCAGGATGAGAGGAAGGTCTTCAGCCCAAGACGAGCAAGCTTGGTGGGCCATCAAGGCAGCTTTAAGTTGACAATGAAGGCGTTCAACCATTCTATTCGTTGATGGGCGATACACGGTAGTATGGATGTGGCAGACGCCAAGCAAGCATGTGCGTTCACGGAAGATCACATTCGAACTGTGGACCACAATAAGTGGTAACAACACTGGGACATCCAAAGCGCAAGATCCAGCCACTGACAAAAGCAGAAGCCACTGTAAGTGCCGTTATGTCAATGAGAGGAATGCTTCAGGCCAGTGGGTATAACAGGTTACAAAAGTATGTAGCGAGCCTCTCAGGATGGTGGCATTGGGCCAATGATGATGATGTGAATGTGATCGGACCGGGAATCAGGTGGACGAAAGGAGTGAATTGGGGATTTCATGTGTTTTGTTGTCTCAGAGCATTGACACTGAAGGCATTCGCGAGCCTAGCGGCATATGTTCACACTTGGCCACAAAAAGTGGGTAGTAATTAGATGCTGGGGTGGCACGAACTCTGGGATGACTTGCGACATGTAAGTTGTCAAATACTTGGTGGCAGAGTCGGAATGGAATGAACGGGCGTGTTCGACCTCTTGATACATTGCAAGTGAGAGTGCCTGAAGAAAATAAAAGGGGCACGCTGGACATCGCTAATGACGTAGCAGAGGACCAGAGGTCCCAAAGCTCAACGTCTGAACGCTGCGCCACGGCAATTTCTTCAAAGTCAAGTATGACCATGGATCTTGTGCTGATATAGGAGAATGCATCTGCAGCTGTGTTCATTGGGCCTTCAATGTATCGTATGTCCACAGTGAACTCGGGATGAAACTGAGGTGCTCTGTCTCTCGCACGGTTATAAGTGTTGTGATTACTGTGCAAATCAAATGTCAAAGCCTTGTGATCCATGAGGATGTGAAAGCTTGCTCCTTTCAGGTGTCGGAAATGCCGAATGCCCAAGTATATCGCAAGCAGCACCCGACCAAACGTGCTATAGTGTGTTCCTGCAGACTTCAGCTTCTAGGAGAAAAACCCAAGTGTGCACCAGGAGTTGCACTGGAACTGTTGCAAAATGGTGCCGGCAGCAGCACTAGATGCATCAGTGATAAGATGCACTGGTGCAACATGTAGGGGGTGCACCAGCCGGGCGGCATCTACCAATGCACATTTGGCAGCTTGGAAGGCATTTTCAGCGCCAGACGTCCAGGACAGTGGAGCAGACGTAGTTTTAGTGGCCTTGAGAAGCTTGATCAGTGGTACAATAATTCAGGAAATGTTGGGAAGAATATGGCAGTGGAAGTTGAGCAGCCCAAGGAACTCGCGGAGTTTTCACAGTGACATTAGGCGAGGAAACTCGCGCAAGGCTTGAATTTTTTTTCCAATGGTCTGATTCCTTCTGCAGTCACGCAGTGTCCAAGGAACTCAATGCTGTAGACACCAAAGACACACTTTGGCGGGCTCTTTTTTATTCTTCTTCCATTTCCTTCTAACCTTGCAGTTCGCAGCAGGAGACACGAGACACACATGCCGTATCAAGCCATACATAAAAGGTCACCGAGGAAGATGACAATGGCTGCTATATGTACGTACAAAGGAGTGGTGCTTTATTAAGAGATATGGGAAGAAAAATGCTTTTTTCTACATTGAGAATTATCCTCCATCGTTTGCACCAATCCAAGATGTTATTAAGGCTGTCATTCAGGTAATTTGGTCGCTTGTACAGGTGATTTCATTAAATAGAGCATAAGCAGAGTTCGGCTTTACCATGCTTTGTGTTGCCAGAGCAGCGACAACCCAGAATGAGTACTACAGCCAAACCTGAGCAACTCTAGCAACTTCACTTCATGCTGCATTTTTGGCTGGCTGTGAACTGCAGTGATGGCATTTCAGCCATTAAACTTATGCACACATGTGAGTCAGGCTACTTATTTTATATAGCACCAGGCTGAAATCAACACGAACATCACACAGATAACTACTCTGATGTGCAGTCTTATTTTCTCCCAACTGATGAAGCTGTGAGCCGAGAAGTATCCTATTTCATGCTGGTACTTTTGCACTTCTTGTGGCACGGCAACAAGCAACCCTGCTTGTCTGCTACAGCAACAAACTGGCAATGCTACAGCATAGAGGGTGTACTTTATGAATAAACCACCATCTATGCCGCAGCAAGTGTGTGTGTACATTTACTGTGCCATATTTTCATCCTTATTAGCTGTGAGAAATTAAGCAAGTTGGAATGCCAGGCGAGGTACGTGGGTTGCCCGAGAATTTTGATTTGCTGTGCAACTTCAATTTCCCGGCAGTGTGCCTTGCATTGCTGCGAAGACACACCACGCTTTTAAAGGGGCTGACAATGAGAGCGGTGATGAAAATGCACCAAATAAAACCATTTCCATGTGGCTGAGCATGAGGTCACGGGTTCAATTTCCAGCCGTGGTGGCCACATTTTGATGGGAACAAAATGTAAGAGCACTGGCACACTTAGATTTAGGTGCACATTAAAGAACCACAAGCAGTCAAAAGTAATATGAAGTTCTTTACTAAGGCATCTCTCAAAGCCCCGGAGTTGCTTTGGGCCCTATGAATGAATGAATCAATCAAAGAAAACTGTTTCTAAAGCTTTGAATTACGCAAGGGCTTCTTTCTTTTTGGGTGTGGAAATCATGCATTGGTTGTGTGCGTTCATTTGCATGGGTTATACACAAGAATTATTTCCCTGCTTATTCCAAAAGTTCTAATAGGAACCAGAGGTAGTCATTCACATGAAAATACCACATACACTTGCCAAGCAGTTTTACTGAGCAGTGGGTGTGGACTTGAACACTCAATAGCATGCTCGCCACATATCAGCTGGAACGAATGAGGTGGTGGCCCCTGCACTGAAACAGGCTGCCCGGTCAAGCAAAATGTATTACATTATGCAATTCATCCTTTCACAATGAACAGCTAACAAAATAACATTAGTAAGGCGAAGCTATTGAGACTTGGCAGAAAAGAAAGTGTTGTGGACAGGTTGAGAGGCATTTCTTAACTTAGTGATCTATCAGTGCTAGTTGTGGAGCCAGCCAGCAACATTGCAGCACTTCGGTACAGATGCTGCTGGCGCTCCAGCCTCAACTATCACAATGCAGGTAGGTTGCCTGCAGCAGCTACGCGACTGTGGGAATGTCACGGGGCACATGGCCGTCTTTAGAATTACAGAATGTTTCAGTGCGGTGATGTCATGGAGGAAGCACGCTGCACGGGTGGCCTACAATGCGATGTCGAGTGTCACATGAGGCGAGGTGATGTAGGTGGTAAGAGTGGAAGGCATGTTGTGGGTTCGGCGATGCCACGAGAGGGGCATGCGAAACTAGCCTAGAATGCATGGCAATGCAGCTGTCACTGTATCTGAGAAAAGGCTGCACATCTCCTTAGAATTCTTTTCGTATTTTTTGCTTCCATCTCCTAGACCCCCCTCAAAAAAAGAAGCACTGCTCTCACCGGAGGCCTGAACCTGCGGCGGCTGCTGGCGCTTGGTGGCTTGCTGTTGCTGCTGCTTGCGCTTCTCATCTGCCTTTTTGTACATGCTGTCCATGTAATAGAAGCTCATGATGGCATTAAAGAAGTCAACACAGTAGACAAAGGTGATCTTGGACAAGTCGATCTGGGTGAAGAAGTCCCCATTCTTGTCCACCTTGTACAGCACGTCCACCAGCTTGTCCTTGCTGCGACTCGAACGTGTCAGGAACCTGTGGGGAGCAGGCACAAACGGGGGAACGTGGCAGCATTAGGGTTGCCAACTCTCAAGAGTGGATCAAGTTGGGACAGAGGGCGGTGCTGGCGACGACTGACCCTGTCAGTGCCAGGAGCTACCAGTCCAGATGCACAACAAAGATTTATATATATGCAACGATTTACATCTAGAAAGGTGCAGTAGGTGCCTGGCTAACACGCATACCAGTACAGACAGAGGTATTGTGAACAGTGGAAATTTGGGTGAGTTGGTATACATTCATAATGGTAACAGCACGAAGAAAACCATGACGAAGTGAAAGGCCTCCGGAATGAGAGGACACAGGACAGCACTCGTCCTGCGTCCTTTCACTCCAGAGTCATTTTCTTTGCCCTGTTACCATTATGAATGTATGGTGAACAGACGGGCCCTGCACCAGAACTAGAATAAAAACAGAGGCGCATTTACATTTATAACAATGCAAAAGGAGACAAAAGAGAAGAATGTGCAAGCAACCAAGCTAGCGGTCAGGCATTATGAAAAGGGGAATCTGGTTTGCCGATTGCTATACAGTAGAAAAATAAGCAGAAGTCGGGACCTTTGGCTCTCCCAACTGGGTCAAGACAGGGCTTGGGACGGTTAGCAACCTAGGCAGCACACACAATGCTTTTAATGACATAATGCATAAATCACAGGGCTGACTTGGCATTTTCTCTGCTGAAGCATTTTGCGCCTCAGCTTCTGGAGACTTTCTGTCAAATATTTACACTAGAAATGATTTCGCTGTTAGCATAATTCCATATTGCCTTGTTTAAGCTTCATGCGCTCAGGCTGCTTTCAAAGAACAAGGTCACAGCTTTGGCTCAAAAATCAGTCATTTTTAAACTAGACCACAGATGGGTCGTCATACTCCTTTTTATTTTATTTTTTTTCATTTATTTAGGAATACTACCTTACAGGCCTTTAGGAAGGCAGTGGGTAAGGGAGATTACGGTTACATACACGCAAAACAAATGTTTTTCAAAACAATAAAAAAGTTATCAGCGTAACAAAAGCACTATTTGTACAGCACAATAACCACATAACGTCAAAAGTCAACACAAAAATACAACCAAAATGAAAACTAAAACAGGAGCAAATGTACGCAATTCAATGCGCAGGTATTACATGAAGATCATTGTAGTTACAGGGTAACCATACAAATGTGAGGGAATACATATCAACTGATAAACCACTTCAATGCAAAATGAGAAAAAAAAATAACATGGCAGAGAACAAATTCTGTCATTGATGATAGGCTGCAGGTACACAGATCATGAAAAATGTGTAAACTCAAGCAAGATTTGTTTGGAACAATAAAAAATGAGCATAGGACATGCACGGAATTTATGTACTGCAAATCAATGATGATTCTTCACTAGGGTACAGGCAGCTACAGGGAAAGAATAAAGGCACAAGGAAAAATGAAGACAGAAGGAATAGAAGGCTCGGATGGCAAAGTGTTTGACCAGTAGTCGACTGTGAAAAAAATAGATATCATACATTGCATTACGCTGTGTTTGAAAAACAACTACAGATGGTCCTAGCCAACAGAAATAAAATTTCTGTAGTGTCACTTTTCTCATGCAAAGGGTTGGCCAATCTTGGCAAAAGCATCGCGAATCTAGCCACTTTTCTTTTTTAAGTGATAGTTTTCTTTGGCTCTCTCCCCCCCCTCCCTTTCAGTTTGTCAGTTTCTGGCTGCTTATCGTCAACCTGGGACACAAGCTGTCCCTAGAAATAAAGTAACTAAAAAAATTAAATTTCCAATGGTCAGTTTTGAACCCTGGCCGATAGCGGTGGCAAGGCTTTATGCAGGCCTATGATCAAGTGCAAAAGAAAGAAAAGGAGAAGAATTGGACTCAAGAGACGAAAGCATCTCAGCTGGTATCAAACCAAACATTGTAGCTTTCAAAAAGTGATGCTCCAGCAAACTGCACCAACCCCGCTAACATTGCGGGCACACCAGAACATGAATATAGTAATTACAAATAAGGCTGATCAGGGATGATTTCAAAGGCATTCAGTATTCAATCCATTAGCTTCTAGCACTATTCAAAGTGTATCTAATTCGATTTCAATGTTTGCCATTCGCACACCATTCACTTGTGGCCGGAGTGCAACTTTCATCGTACCTGGTCAGGCCAGTCTTGCGAGTGACACGAGTGTCGTCGACAACCAGATTGCCAAGCACTGTGTCCATCCAGTAGGACCCATCATGGAACATGTGCCCCTTGACCGAGAGGAGCTCAATCTCCAGCCTTGCCAGGCCTTCCTTCACCTGCAGCACACCAGGTGGGAAGCACAAGCTCCAGTTAAGAGCCCATCATTCCCACACTTGACATCACCCGACACGGCCGGCACATGTCTCTCTTTGAGTCTATTTGCAATTCCTGGCCAGCTACTTCTCATGCATTCACTGCCTGCCAAGACACGAATATGTACAGCCAGCCACAGAAGTTTCCGGGATACAGGACTCGAGAAAAAGCTGAACACCCCCTACGACTGAGCACATGGTCTAAGTTTCCACGTGCAACAGCCTTTGCGACCTGCACAGTAGCAGCATTTGCATGGATGCAATATATGATGTATTGCACTTGCATTTCTAGCACATCGCATCCATGTAAACTGCAGTAATATGCTAGGGTGGTGAACCACGTCAATGCAATAGGAGAGGGTAGTTCGAGACAGGGTAAACCGTCTCATGCAGCACATGTAAGCACTGCCGTATCACACTGAGGGACAGAGAAAAATTAGGACATCTTACGATGTGTGCTCTCCTCCATTCTGGTCAAATGCATTCGTACAAAACAGATTCCGGCTTGTTTTGAACGAAGGAGGATACGCCATACATAAACACTGTCACATAGTTATCATTACTGATGCACTAAGAAATGTAATATGCTACTCTTTCATTAATGTAAGCTTGGCTAGCGATGCATCATATTAAAAGTGACATGCCTTAACAAAACAAAAATTCCCATTAGTTGTGAAAACTGCCTCATAAGCTTTCTTGACCAACTGTATATTGTTTCATTTTGGGTGGTTTTTGCAAAGTTGTGCTGTTCTCAGAAACTAGATCAGTGCTTTTTAGCCAGGAGTATAAAAAGTCGAACAACACTAACGGTCTGTGTCTGTGTTTGTGAACAATTTTGTGGGATTTTCTTTATGTCCGTCTAGTCTGCCTTGGTCTATTGCTTGGTATAGTAATGGCACTACTGTCCCTGTTACAGCCTCTGACAAGACAAAAACGACTCCGATGCTCTAGCACCGGCCTGCTGTCTCAGACTTTAGAACCGCACACCTCCAAGTTATCAATTGTACAAGTGTAGAGATGGGCAAATTGTAAATTTTAGGTTTTAGAGTGAAATAAGCAAACTCATCCCATGTATGTGGTGGCTGAAGCTTCAAGGAATGTCAAAAAACAATTCTTGCATGGTAGGGTGTTCAAATACCTCCCAAAACTTGCCGCCAACACTGTTCCACTCATGTGCGGGAGTGACAGCATTAATGGATTGCTGCCATTTGTCGGGAAACTTCCTTGTTCCCAAGCTTCCTTTCTGACATCTTGGTGTTCGTTGCACTCGATGTCTACATGAGTAAGTGATGAAGTAGATCCCGCCATACCCATGTTTTGGTACGATTTGTCCGCTGTGTAGCGTATGGGTTAAAGGCATGTTGCTTAAGTCCCGAATGCCCCTTGCTGCTTCTGCCATTTGCCGCTTCTTTGCTGTGTTGTGTGTTAAAGCTGCTGAGGCTTGCAAGCACTGATTTTGTTGGTTTCATGAGGCCCGTTAAATCGTCATATCAGCTGTCACACAGTTCATGTTCTTGGATCTATTTTATGCTTGGCTTCACACATGTTGAACTGTTGCTAGTTGCTTCATACAGAATTGTTGATTTTTTGTAAGGATGAAGTTCTTGCCTGACCTCATTTGTAGCGGGACTAAATCGCACTTTGTTTTATCAATATGACTATACGCAAGTGCTTTTTTCAAATGCTTAATTCTTTTTGCCTGAGGACATTTTCAGTTTTTGATTACTTGGAAGGTGTTTCAGAAAAGAGGTAGCTCAGGGTGAGGATTGCTGATAGATGCTGCACATGTTATTGCTGTTCAATTTTCACTGAAAAACTTGCGTCATATTTGTGAAGTCAACAAAGCTTGCTGCTGTCTGAACAGACTTACCACAAAGAGTGCATTGTTTCTTTCACAGCTGAGTGCCTTTTTAGTGTGCATTCTGTAATTTATATTTTTTGTTAATATTGTAATGTTGTAGCAACGGTGAAGAACAACGCAGTGTCAAAACTGCGATCTGCAAATTAAGCTCTTTACTGGGCAAACTTGTGCCCAGCAAAACAAGTAACATTCAAGCCCAATGATAGCCGAGCAAAGTTGGATATCATTGAAAATCTGATCTGTGGGCTAAGAGCGTCGGCTTTTACATGTGACTTGTCGACGGTTCCAGTGTAATCACTGGTGCCCGCATGCGTTCCAGAAAGTATCACAAAATTCGTGTTGCGCATACAGTCTGATTAGACAAGGTTTGGCGACAGCATACACAAACAGATAGAATCAACAATAACATTCGAGTAAGTTCCAAATAATGCAGGCGCGTCCTCTATTGAGAGATAACATCAAGTTGTTAGTGGGTGAAATGTAATCCCTGGGAAAGGATAAATAAGTACATATATATGTGTCAATATCTTTTGCGGTGTAGGAGTGCAATGTTCCTGCCGGAAATGACTAAACCCAGTCTTGCTGCCATGCCCATTTACCTTGGCTGGCATTGCTTCGTCTTTAAACGTATTGTGTGGCTCTTCAGTAAAAAAAAATCCCTCAAAAGTTTCTAAGACTATTGCTTTGTACATTTCAAAGCAGGTCACTAGAATTTCAAATTGAGAAAACACCAGCGAGAAGGGCAGTCCATCAACATACACAGAGGAACTGCATCGGTAGTGAAGTGCTGATGCATGCTTGTATTCGCCTGTGCTTGTGGAGACTTCACTGACACTGGTATGCATTTCCATCTACAAATTCACAATCGCTCTTCAAGAGGCAATTCTCACGGTGGTATTCGGTGGTGTCACATGTATTCAGCAGTAGCAAGAGTACCACAATGTGTGCTGGCATCGCACCGTGTAGAGACATTTGATATATAAGTCTGCACCAATGATTTGTGCTTGTTACTGAGGTACAGAAACAATACTGCAGCAAGGGTAAAATTAAAAAAAAGGAATGATTGAGACATAGCCAACAAAACGAAACGAATAATTAACACAAGCTCCACTGTATCCACAGGACACACCTGGCATGTGCTCAAGCTATGTTGTCCCAAACTCCGGTAACATTGTGTACATGTCCGCTCTCATGGAGGCCTGCACCTTTTCTGCAGCTGTCAAAGCAGGACAGTCTGGCACCCAAACGAAGGACAAATTGCAGCCACAAACTTCAGCCATCCTTGCTGCAAAGGGTTGTCGTCTGCTACTGCTCCCGAGCGTGCTTTCGGAAGTGCCCGCTAGGTGGCCATCAGTGGTACCTCTATAGGTGGCGCAATATGCCTATAATTGAATTTGATGATGGTGGTGCAGACGGGGGTGCTTCTCTTTTGCCTGTCGCACGGCCCTATGTGTGTCGCACGTTGCCACAATTCCCCGAAGCGCTGACATCACCTGCGACCTTCACTGCACCAACTGTGTGGCGCCAGCAGTTTATACTCGGTGCTTTCTACTTTCACACAAGCTTAAACTATTCAGTTTAGTATGCGCACAAGCAAACTTAACACATTCTGCAGCTCCCCATTAATGGCCCACGGTCACCTGCAAGCCCAACCATGTATCCGCACGCTGTTTCTAAGGATCTCAGTCTATTCGGGGAATAATCACGGGTGTGATCCCCACTAAGCCACTCGATAAGCATCAAACTGCTTGTAACAGTTTCGGCAAGCACTGCCTTGGCAGTTAGGCCTTATCAGCGATGCTTTGGCCAGGTGTTGGCAACCAAAGTTTCAGTTCGGTCACGAGAAATGACATCGCCAAGGAAAGAAAAAATATGGGGGACAACCTGCATGGCACCATTTTCCAGATTTGACAATTGAGTGATACGCCGTACGAAATCCAAAACTTCAATATTTGAAGAATTAGTCGGCAACATGGTGGCAGCGTGGTGGCTTTGTTTTAGGCTTGTCTCAGCTGTGTTATTGGCAATGTGGCTTCTCACATAAAGTGGAACTGTTGCTTGTACGTTTTCAAATTGATATTCATTTTTTCCTACAATTTAAGAATTTCGAATACAGAAATTTGATGTGAAACGAGCACTGCACAGCATAACATTCAATCCAATATTCGAAAATGTTGAATAATTGCCCAGCCCTATGCAAATGAACATCCTCTTCAGTTTTTTCAAGTAGCTTCATATGCTAATTAGGCCTCTACTTTCTTTTTACAAACCTTTCCTCTATAACCTGTTTGTAAATCTCAGCTTTAACTGGTCTACAAGCTGCTTTATAAGCCATGCAGCAGAGAAGCAGTTATGCAATCATCCAAATGAACTAGCCGTCAACAAACGCAAAATGCACAAACCTGACTTGACCTCTTCATGTAAAGGTCCAAAACAACGTAGTCAATCTGGAATGACAAATCAATTCTGACAGCCCTCTTGATCTCTTTCTCTGCAAAGAAGAAAATATAAATGAACAGGTGTGCCATGCTCACGACCACAGGCGGTATTCTTGAGAAATCACTTTGCAGATAGTTTCACTTCAGCGAGATTTTGCATGACTGGTGCCTAAGACATCGATGTCTACTGGCGGCAGCATCCCCGGCACTTTGCCAAGACAGTGTGCTCAGCATTACGTCAGAAATCGTATCACCCGAATACGCTGATGCGTCTGACACTACTCAAGCAAAGTCCTGTGAAAGGTGATTGTGATTGCTTATGAATACCACCCCAGCACTACTGTTATCCTCTGCTCCTTCAATTCTATTCTCTTAAAATTCTTGGTGACAAATAGTCAAAAACAGTGATAGCAGTTTGTAAGCAAATGACAAATGCAAAAACAGCAAAAATATAAAGATGTAACAAAATATGGGCACAGCGTTCCTTACATAGAGGCTCTAACATTTACATTGGAACAGATAAATTGGACATAAGTGTTTCATACTTACTGACATCAATGTAATCTGAGTAAAGCAGCAACAAGAAAAGCTGTCAGTCGAAAGCTAAGATAAGAAAACACACAAAAATGCCAACCAAAAAAGTCAAAGCTGTCTAGACACAAAAAACACAGTAGTTGCAAAGACTTTTTTTGAACGAGAAAATTCCACAGATCGCTATTCTCTGTTTTTCTAAGGCTCTTCACAAAAACACGCCACAATGCGCAAGACAACAAAGATTTGTTTTCTTTGCAACTCTGCTGCACAGGCCACTCCATAAAGCAGCAACTACATGGAACAAGGTTTGGATGTATTACGGTTAAATCTCGATACAACAAACTTTAATGTAATGAAATATTTAACTTTTCATAATGTCTTGTCCATAGGACAGGGTGTATTTAGAACTTCAATATAACTAAGTGTGTTTATACACTATTTTAATATAACAAAATTTCCCTGCCACCACGAAGGAATACCGAGGCAATAAATAGACTTCTGTTGTTCGAATGGTTGAATTACAAGCAAGCGCTTGCAAATGCACCTCTCAAATTGCACGCCACGTGAACATAAGCAAGGGGAATAGGGGAGGGGAACACGAGAACACGGTAATGTTATCAACCGTGCACAAGAGGAGAGGCGAAGGAAGTGGGGGCAGGTTGGCGTGGTTCTCCGAAATCTTGAGTTTTGGTGAACATCATGTACGCTGTCATCCCACGCGTTTAGTACTGGAGGTTGTGAAATCTTGAGTTTCAATGAACATCATTTGCGCTGTCTGCCCACGCATTTAGTACTGGAGGTTGTGAAATCTCGAGTTTCAATGAACATCATGTGTACTGGCTTCCCATGCATTTAGTACTGGAGGTTGTGAAATCTCGAGTTTCAGTGAACATTATGTGTGCTGGCTTCCTGCATGTTTAGTACTGGAGGTTGTGTAATCTCGAGTCTTCCTGTGCGTTTAGTACTGTATCTTGTGCAATGCAAAGTTTTGGAGATGCGTTGAAGCGAATGGCAGATGAAGCATTCACTCCCCGCTGCCAGTGCTTCTCATGATAGCGCCGTTATCAGCCACGGGGGCAGAGTGGACATGAAAGCGTGGCTGGTTTTGCTTTGTACCGTCAATGTGAAGATATCATTGACATGGCATGAAAGCGTATTTTTCGACGCTGGCTCTAATATTCAACGAAATGAACTTCTTTCTCATTGAAATTTGCTTTTTAGAATTGCTGATAATTTGGAAAATTTTATGGCCCCTTTTGTGTAAGGAAAATTCATCAGCAACTGAACTGGTTTGCATAAAAGCTTGAATATCAATATAACAATACCTCAATATAACAAAGGAAATTGTCAATTTTACCAACTTTGTTATATCGAGGTTTAACTTTATTTACAGTGTGGACATCACCGGGCATTGTTGCATCGACTTGAAATCTGCTTCATGTGGTTAACAAAAAATACCCCATGGCCAGTCGGCGTCAAAGGTTTACAAAATAAGGGATCTAAGAAAAAGCTGTATATATTTTGAAGCCTGGGAATTCAGCTTGTGTTCAGATTTCTGGCCTGTATTTTACTTTATTTGCTTATTCAGTTCAGAATACCCTCAATAACTATAGCTTTGTAAAGGTGAGTGAAGTTACAGTACCGGAGTAATGGAAAAGCAGCCAAATACTGATGTGTATGAATCATGGCGCTGCACTGTTTTCCTGACTATGATCACAAAGAACTTGGAAATTCAATGTTTTCTCAGACCCCTCGGTGCGTAAACTTTTACGCTAATTGTACCTAACTTATCCATCCTTTCAGTCCGCTCCTCAAGCAGTGTAGAGCACGCCCCAATGCCACGTAGCACAGCACTTAAACACATTGCATATGTGTTTTCTGTGGTCGCCACTTAAGACTTCCAAGCAGTGAGAGCAAAACCAGCTCTGAAACGCCGTGGATGCAATGCAAGCAGTGTAGTCATAGAAGCCTCATTCCATGCATTTCGCAGCGCAGTTGTTTTTTTAATTGCGATGATTTCTACACAATAACTTCTTCACACATTACAACTACCACTTGTGGATGTAAGGTTACGCCAAATTATGCATTATTTGTGCGCCTTTGTGCTTCCAGTGTGCGACATACATTTTGGTTGCAAGTGCAAGCGATGTTTTGCAGCCGCTGGCAGCAGAAACATGTTGTTCTACTCAAACAGGTTCAGATTTACGTCGCCTTCAATGTAATAATCATGTGATATTTTCCAGCAAAAAAGTATGAGGCAACGTTTCTTATCTAGGCGACATACTATTTTTTAGTCATGAATGTGAGCAGTTGGAGAAGTCTCTCCAGAGTTTGTAGCGTTGCCTACTATATGTGAAACAAAGTAGATTCAAGGTGTTTGATGGAACAGCATTAGGTCGGGTAAAGGCATTGTAGCTATTACAAACTTTCTCACTGACTACGAATATGTATTCCTGAAGATTTGACGAAGCGATCGCACCTAGCAGAATTCATGGGAGTACACCTCCGATCCGATTATAGTCCCTTAATTACATCTTCCAACACATTAATGGCTTCAGAGGCTAGTACCCTGTGGTATGAATGAGGTGCCCCTAGAAACTCTGAAACATCAAAATTTAGCACTTCTGTAGTTGGTGACAAAAATTAAGACTTTCACAACTTTCTACAAAGGCGCATGCTGGGGGCATGGCAACCTTTAGAACCAGCTTTCCTACCTGTGGACAGGACAGGATCAGTGTGCTCGTGCGTGTATACCTCCTCTATCGGGTAAGGAGCATTGGTCACAACAGGCACGGGTATCTTCGACCAATCCAAGGGCTCGTCTTCTGGTGGTATCTCATTCAAGTTCTCATCCAAGGTGCGCATGATGGCACAGTAGTCCTCTTCACTGAGAATTAACTGATGCGATGCACAGAAAAATGGACAGTTAAGCTAATGCAACACACAAGAGATAAAAGAATAGACTCCTTGCTCTCAATGCCACTGAAGGCCAATACACAAAATTTGCAAATGTAATTCTTAATGTATTCTCAGTACAGAGCAGAAGATGCATAGGAAGGAGCAGTGAGGAAGCTTTTGAACCTCAGTTTTGTTATGCACCCAATTTGTTACATGAAGCACAACTGTTATAGATAAATCTGAGGTTATGAACCTCAATTTAGCAACAGAGTTTCGTGCACTGACTAAATTTCTTCTTAGCACAGTTTTTAGGCTATTATTATCTTTGTTGGAAGTGGTGCGCATCGTCAAAATATTGGAATTCTTAAGGACACTTTGAGACAAACATTTTTCCGAGACTAATCACGCCCTACACAGCCCATTTTTCTACTTTAGAAATATACAATGCAGCAGCAGGTGAATTGTTCTTGTTGAAAATTGGCAACCCTGTGTATTAACATCACATTTTCTGCACAAAATATGTTCATGTTTTAATGGTTATGTATGCATGTCTCTTCATTCACATATGTGTTTGCAAAACATTCTGCATACTTCGTTTAATTACAGTAGCTGACCAATTTTTCTGTCATAACACCATCACATGCTTATCCCTTATTGGGACTTAAATGTCGGCAGCTGACATAGCGTTTTGTTCTGGATCATGTCTTTCATAGTAGTCTGTGTGTTCCACAAAAGAACATACACTATAAGGCAAATTTGCAGACTTCACAAAGCAAGCTTGAGGGGTGGTGGAAGGGGGGCGGAGGTATTGCCCCCTATGCACTCCCTCCCCCCCCCTTTTGAACACACACCTATGAAGCCCATATAGTATGCCAGCCAGGAGATTAAAACAAGACAGAGGTTCACAGAAACATGAAGACTTGAAGCAGTGAACAGTAAGTGGCCAAATAAGGGAGTCCTTAGCATGTATCATTTTGGTAGAAGCAATCTTATTGGAGCTGCAGGGGTGGCAATTGTCTCATTTTCTCATTACCAGCTTTTAAATATTGCACGTAAGCAGACAACCCAACCTAAGTTTCCGATATCCTCAACAGGCTCCTCGGCCAGATTTTCGAGTGGGCGAGTGCTTCACTGCTCGCATCTACTATCACAGGGACCTGCCACAGCATCCAGGCATAGCATCCAGGCCTTGGCACCCATTCTGTAACTCTGATGGTCCACCAGTTATCTGTCCTATGCATTACATGGCCTACCCAGCTCCATTCTTTCTCTTAATGTCAACTCGAATATCAGCTACCCCCTTTTGCTTTCTGATCCACACCACTCTCTTCCTATGTCTTAACATGGCACCTAACATTTTTCATTCCATCACTCTTTGCACTTCCTTAACTTGTAATTAGGTGATAAAATTAGGAAATTTGCAGGCACATGTTGGAATCAGCTAACATAAGACAGGGATAATTGGTGATTGCTGGGAGAGCAGACATATAAATAGGCTGCTGCTGATGATGAAACAAACACGTGAAGCTTGGTGGTTTGCGGATATGAGATCATATGACGCAAGTTCCAGCACATTTCCTCAGAGAATTTTTAGCATGCTGCAGCTAAGCAGTCGCTGGTGTGCCTAGTCTCAAATGTCATGTCATGGAGCTGCATGTTCTGTGTAGTATATCTCTTCTGGTGAGCGGTAATGACAGCATAATTAAGTAACAGTGAATGTGGGACGACGAGGAAGGAGGGTATAACAAGCTCCGAGAGGGAATGGTGCTCCGTCTCGTTTCTTCATGACCATGACGCAGTCGCCAAACAGTCAGGTTTAAGGAGAACAGACCTCAAACACAGAGCTTCAGAAGCGTCTTCTTGCTCAACCGCTCGGACTTCAGGAACCACACCGCGATTCCACAGATACAAGTAGGGCCCGCTACCTTGGCCATGAATTCCCAGAGGGACACCATTGCCCGGCTGGCAGATGTTGTCCATGGCTCCTCAGCCAGATTCGCAAGTGGACGAATGCTTCACTACTCACTTCTACCATCACCGAGACCTGCCACAGCACCCGGGCATGGCATCCAGACCTTCACGGCGGCTTTTGGTTGGGCAAGATTGAGGACATTACCCAAGCAATCTCTGAGCTGTCGAAACAGCTGCAAGATATGGCCAGCTGTTTTACTTCAACCGTCAGTCGTCTACTATCACAACCCCTGCGGAGACAACAGTTCCTGAATTGCACGAATTTCAGGGCAATCCTGCGCTGTGGATGTGGACCATTGACTCCTTAGGCGAGCGTTATGCTTAGTCCAAGGGCATCAAAAGACTGGCTGTCGAATGGCAACTTCGTGTTGCCACCAAAGCCTGGCAATTATATGAGGGAACACCTACTGTTTGTGGGCAGAATGGAGTACAGTTCTCGTATGTGCCTTCGACGGTTTGCCCTCCAACTATGACGATCTTATCAAATGCATGCGATCTCGACATCAAGTCCCACAGGAAGACATAACTACATATGTTTAGGACAAACTGAGACTCCTAGGTGGATGAAACCTGACATGGCCCTCTCGAACTGCTAGGCAATACAATGTACGTCGTGGATGGATTGCTGGATTCAGCTCGTGCTGCCATCTTGGCATCCCATCCTACAGAAGCAACATCAGACAGCTTTGCCCACAAAACCGCAGAGCTAGAGCACAATGCAAGTCGCTGTGTGACTGCCGCTATGCCGGCAGTCGATTCATCCCAAGTGCCCCAATGGTTACACACCAGCTCCTACTGCGACAGTCACTCTTGTAGCTACACTTAAATCATGTTATAGCGAAATGGCTTATAATGAAATAATGGATATAATGAAAGAATTGTAATTCCCCTTGAAAGTCTCCATAGAAACCCATGTGTTTAAAATTTTGTTTTAGCGAAAAAGGATTCATTGATCAACGGATATAATGAAAAATCTTCATTCCAAAATCGCACCTAACAAGCCACTTTGTACACAACATATAGATTTCTTAGATTGTGCGACGCGTTGCGGCCCTCCGATGAGGCAGTTCAAATCTCCCGCGGCGGCCCCTCATCATCCGGCAACGCTCCAAGCCAAGCCAAGCTGGACAAGCAGCCAAGCCACTCTGTCCGTTGCGTGCAGTGCGCACTTTCAGCCAAGTGGCGCGCACCTTTGTTTGCATTGTTCTGTACGCTGTCCGTCAGTGCTTTTTCCGCCGTGTCACAGGTTTCATGACAGATAAATGAATGCCGGTGTTGTGTGTGAAGGTGAAACCTTCTGCGCCTACGTGAACGTCGACGCCGACGTTCTGGCAACGGAGGAGCTGACAGCCGACGACTTTGTGCTCGCTGCCCGGGAGCACAAAGGAAGCGACGATGAAGGTGCCGTAGGGGACAACGACACTCCGCCCTGTGCTTATGACGTATCGACATCGTCCCAGGTGCTGGACCCAGTGGACCTGCTGCGCCGCTACTTCGGCGGCCACGTAGTCGGTGCAGACGGGCTTGAGATAGCTGCTGCTGCCGAGAAGGCCGTCCTTCAGTTAAGGAAGACACAGCAGTGAAGCATAACCAATTATTTTGCGCTGTCAACATGAAAGGTTCGCGCCATCGACATGGAAGGCAATAAAATCAGTTCTTATGTGTTTGATTCCAGTTTCTCCCAGTGTGCGATATCGGTAAGGATGATTAGCACTTGCCGCAGACGCACCCACTCAGCTGCGACGGGAGCTGATACCTCGGCGTGGGCTTACCTGTGGTAAGTGCACGCTCGTGTGCAATAAATTAGTCTCAAATTATTAGTCAGTGGCTATAACGAACTAAAGTTTATAACGAATGAAATTTAGCACCGTTTTCACTTAATTATAACGAGATTTAAGTGTACATGGACTGCAAGCGTTCTCAATAAATCAGAACACACTCGTTTCCCTTGCTACAAGTTCATATCACTGTAATTGGCGACCTTTCTGCTCTTGTGGACACAGGCGCTGAATGGCCCGCAATACTTCGGCATCATGCACCATCCACACTTCAATCTTGGACACAGCCCGAATCGCACTCCATCGGAGACAGGGTTCTACCAGTCAGCATCTTATTCTTAACGATACAGACATGCTGGCAGCAGGTTCATCCCTGTCGTGCCAGTCTTCGAGAACCTTCACGTTGACGTCATCTTGGGGAACGGTTACTTCCTCCACGATGATGTCGTGATCACCATTTGAAAGCGGCATATCCAACTTGCACCCACAAAGACGTGCAACAGCGCGCGTTCACTAGGCTCACTCATAGACGCATTGGCAGACGCAACTTAGTACTTTGTTATTGACAGTGTTTCAACATGCTTTAATTGACGGAAATGGAGATCGCAGCAGAAGTAGCGGCCAAACGAAGACGCTGCCTAGGTTGATCCCGCAAGCGCTGATGTTGTCCTGCTTCCAACTCCAACTGAGGCTGTAGCTGCTTTGGCCGTTCTATGCCGCTACTATGGTGCGATAGAGGGCACTGGCCTATAGCTCGTGGATCGTTTAGACTATGATGAGGGCTCTGTGCTTAAGCATGCGGCTTCCAATAAGAAGCAGGCTACACTGCTGCAGTATTTTCAGCCAAATAAATAAATACTTTGTGTAAAGGTTTAAGTGAGTATTTGCTGTGCCCTTTGTTCATTGATTGATCTGCAGAAGTTTTTGATGCCTCTCTTACATGATTTTATATATATAATTCTGGCTATACAAACATTCGTGATCACCACACTGTTCGATATATCGAGGCTCGATTGTATATATATACACACACAGTCAAACCCACTTATAACGATACCAGATATCATGATCTATCGCTTATAATGACCATATTTCAGTGCATTTACGGTTTTTCAACCCTGCTTATTGAAACTGCTTCCAGCTATAACAAACATTTTTTAAATTGCCGTACTGTTACAACGAACGCTTCGAACCTAATCATAGAAAAAAGAGGGCACGCTTGATGTACCAAAGCATAGAAGCGTCCGAACTGGGGACGTATTCTGGGACGATCACTTTCGGTGATACTATCGCCTCAGCCATCAGGCATGCGCTGATTCGCTGGTTGAGAACTACATAACGCGAAGCCAATAGTATTACTCAAAGAGATCTTCCGAGAACACATCCCCTGAGCTGTACGGCAGCGCATGCCCCACTCTAGTTCAAGTGCGACAACGACACGACCTTTGAGATGAGCGAGCAACCACCGCACGTGGATTTTGGAAGCTGCACAGAAGGTCAAGCGCGGTCACACGCTTTCAAGGCATGCTTTCAGGGAGGAGGCATACAGCATGAAGAGCATGGCACGGAGTATGCACTGCCTCGTGCGCTGGTGCAATATTGCATGCCACGACGGCATCACTCTTGTTTTTGCGCAATTGTCCATGCTGCACCATGTGCATTTTGTCAATTCCAATTATTTGGAACAACCATCTATGTCTCCACCATGGGAACAACGGCTGCTCAAACGCACCTCTTGAAGCGGCCCTACGCGGCCCAAGTCGGTGAGAATGCTGTACCACGCACTGCCACCACACGATGTTTCAAAGGATTGGCAGTTACTATGCTGTTATCAGATCGCAGTTTGGTGCTGCTTCATTTACGCGTTGCCAATTGCTGATAATGGTTCGTGGTGACGTTATACTTTTCGAACATAGCATTCTTCTTTTTTTTTTTTGCCTGAAGCACCATAGATAACGTAACTTTACAGCTTTTGTATGACGGACAGGCAGCTGTAATGCCAAGACCATAATGTCGGAGACCTTCCCAGAATGGCGGCATGTCGTACTAACTTCTAACAATCATGCTTCCGGCCATCTAGAATGCTTCACTCTCGTGTGCAGAATATAGTCATGCCCCACTGGTAGTAAAATATATCACAAGCTCTAGAATAAAAAAACGGCGGCTATGATTGCAGTTTCAAAATGACAGGTGATCGGAACAAGGTGCCATTTTGAAAGAGCTGCACGACGATGCATTTCGTTCTTTAGATGGACGTTTCAAATGGAAGTTTGCAGTGAGAACAAAAATGACATTGAAAATCTGGTTTTCTGACATAAGTGCTGCCGAATCGTAATTGCTGACACCAGCTTCAGCGAGGTTAATTTTTTAGCGTTTTTAAGGGTGACTTCATATATAATGAACTACTGATATAACTACCACTTTTCATGGAACTATCGAGTTCATTATAAACAAGTTTGACTGTATAGCAAAAAGAAAAAAGAGATAAAGGACCCCACCTCAATCTTTGGTAGCACACCCTCATTCTTCATTTCTGGAACTTCAGGGTGGGTCTCAAAGTTCATGTTTCTTACAACAAGCAACTTGAATGATACTGGAAGGAGCAGGGGATATTCATCATCATCTTGCGAATGCGGAACTTTCATGCAGAATCTGTGAAGAAAAAAAGAGTGGACTTTCACTTGACACACTCAGGCTGCATAGTTTCATTTCTTGCATTTCCCATTGAAACCCCAACACTGGCACGTCAGTGTGACGTCACTGATTTCAAAATATCTTTGCGTATTAGGGCCACCGTGGCTAAGGTCCGCATTTGGCTCCTATCAGAACACAATGTAGTCTATCTTTACCACTAACAAATTAAACTAGGCCCGAGCAGGTGCCTTCAGAATCCATGATGACATGGCAAGCTATTGCAGGAACTTCAAGGTGGCATTGCCACCTGTCTTTGGCTTTCACCTATTTTCTGGCTTACCAAGCTTTTTCTCGTGGTTGGAGTGGGTTTCTTGATACTGCAGAAGTGTAATTTACTAACACAGCTCAAGCCATTATTTCTCTTTGCTGTCCCCTCACCGCGAGAGCTTGAGGTTGTCGAATGCTACCACCATCTCCTCCAGAAGGCAGGGTGATTCAGGCGTGCTATGCTCATCCAGCTTGAACTTGTTGTGCACGTGCAGCACTCCAAAGTCCATGACCAAGATGTTGCGTGACTTGCAGTTCTGCGGCAGGCAGATGATGGGTGCCTCAATGCGGATGTCCATAGCCATCTTGTACGCTTGCTTGTAGGCACTCTCCACGGTGGCACGTGCAGCCTCGGCCATGCTGGCCGTGGCCTCCATTATCTTTGCTTTGGCAGCCTGGAACCTGTTTACGAAGTTCTGCAAGAAGCGGAAAAGGTGCCCATTATAGTGTATCTGAAAAAGCCTGGTGACGATTCTCTGTTAAAGAGCGCACCAGGAATCGTCAAACAAATGATGTTGCAGCTAGCACACAGACTGGAAGTAAGGTTACGATGGTTCCAGCCGTAGGTGCCAACAAAAGGGGGGGGGGGGTCTGAAGGGCTTGAGTGCCACCGCCCTCTCCCCAGAGATTAGCGATGGGGTCAGGGAGCATCACGTCTTCTTTTGTACGGTTTTGGACAAATCAACTGAAGAACTACAGTTGCCTAAAAGTTGAAAGAAAAGCACAGCCTTAAACTGCTGTAGCTACATAGATTTGTCTCACACCAACAAAGGAGGATAACACCAAGAGTTTTCAATCCAGTTCCCCATCAGGGATTCCGACTGGCCACAGCAACTCTCCGAATGTCTACTGTTTCCAAGTCTCTGCGTGGAATGAAATGAACAGCCACTTGGTAAGTGCAGGTGTTTCTTTCATGCACATTCTCTTCTAAGACTTTTAACCCTTCCCAAACACCCAAATCAACTCTTTGCTCAAAACATCAACTATGAACTTACCTTTAAATATAAGCCTGGCAGAGACTACACATCATCCTTGCGAATATAAATAAAACGTTTATGGCAAAATGAATGAGACTGCGCTCCATAATAAACTCTACGGCAAGAAACTCATCTATAGCAAATAGTGGAGTGCCAGACACTGGGAACGGTTCTACGAGGTGGTCTTGTGCTGTCTGAGAATTGTCCACACACACCTAACCCACAGCCACCTCAAGAAATGGGGACCCACCGGTCTGTGATGAGTGCTCGAAGAGCTTGTCATTGATACATTCCAGTGGGTTTTTATTATGGTCTCTATGGGAAGCCGTCATTTCTCGCCTGGGTCTCCTTCGCCATTGTGGCATGGCAGCCTGTTACGCAGCAGTTGCTGCGCTTGTTCTTCTTCTGCCATCAACTGTCAAAATTGAAACCACCGCGGGACAAAAAATCAAGTGCATCACTAACATCCGGGACCAATGCGGCCAATGCGAACTTGACAAGCGACAGCTGCATATTCCATGAATGATCGACGTCAGTCCTGCTCTGCTCATTGAAAGGTATGCCAACGTTGTCACTGGAAGCGACCTGTAAAGCTGGTATGGGTAATGCTGCACATTTTCGGTGCAGCCGCCAGAGAAAGAGAAAGATGAGACTTTTCTTGAGCAAACTCAAAGGCCTGCGCGCCCACGAGCGCATCTCAGAGCATGGCGCAGGCCCTTCTCTCCCGGTGACCCTGCCAACTTTGTAGGTATTTCTCTCGAAGATATATTTATTAATAACTTCAAATTATTTTTAGCAGACACTGTAGTAACAGGCAAAAAAGGAGAAAATTATGGTAGCTGAAAAGAAAATGCAGTTTATGCAAAATATTTCTAAACTTTTATTGCCTTTTTACTGAGCCAAATAAACACTGAATATTCTAAAATGCATTCGATTATGACATCATATAAAAGAAGGATGCCAATTCAATGCTCTAAAATAATATTTGTTATTGCACCTAGTTTCAGACATGAATAAAAGAAATGTACCTCCAACCCACTCTTGCCCCTTTGCGGAAATTTCAAAGACAGCTCACGTGATCAAAAATATTTTTTCGACGAAAATGCTTTGGTGAAGCCTTATTCACACAATAGCAATTTAGCCCATTTTTTTCAAGAAAATCAATGATGGTCACTTTTGGATCTGGGACGTTTCGCATGGAATGACCCTATTACAACCTCTGCCCTTTGAGTATTGTTCTTGTCATTTTGCTTTGTATCGAGTTTGGTAGTTTCCTTACATTTCTGAAAGGTGAAGAGTTTATGATCTGTCTTTAGATTTTATATTGTTAGCTTATTGTGAAAATGTTTGCGCTGCCCAGTGTTTCTGAGACATGAAGAATTTAAAATGTCTTTTTAATTTTTGAACTGTTAGTTCATTGTGGAAATGTTTATATTGTCCAGTGGTTCTTACATATAGGGGTTAGTAATGAGTTTGTAATACAGTCTACGCTCATTACAACGGACCCACTGTTGCGTTTCGCCTGCGACGCTCGGTTTTGCCGGCGCGACTGCGGCGGGGCGGCAGACATTTTGGCCCGTTCGGCGTCGCCGCAACGCTCCCCGCCAGGTGTTTCCAGGCGTTTCCAGGCATGTTCCGATGCCACGTGTCTTCATGTGCGTGTGTGAGTGTATGTGCCATTGTGCCCGAACCAGGCGATGAGACAGCAGGGGGTCACCCTCTCCTTCCAGTCATTGTGCCCGAACCAGGCGATGCGACAGCAGGGGGTCACCCTCTCCTCCCAGTCTTTGTGCCCGACCGGCGGCAGTGTGCGTCACCTGAGCCCATTGTACAATCACGTGCTCGTCTATTGAGGGGTTCCTTCTTGCCCTCAACTGCGAGAGTATAAAAACAGCTGCCCCCGGACGCCAAAAAGGAGGGCTCCGATTTCTTCTGTTGAGTAAAGTGCTCTCCCGTCTCTCTACTTCGGTCAACCTGACCGCCAACTCTTTGCGATGTTAAAATAAACAAGTTGTTTTGTTGTTACCAGTCGACTCATGCTTTGCCGGACCTTCGGATGCTTCCAGTTGTACCCCAGGCCGCCAGGCCAACGCTACCCTTGGGGCTTGCGACCCAGGTACAACCACGGGCGTCAGCGCCGAGTTCCCAACAACCGATGCCATCGGTGGGATCCAAACAACTGTCTGCCAGCGGTGAGATCGCGACAACGGAGGCCAGCAGCGAAGAGATGCAGTTGACTGTATGCTGAGCAGCTCAACGACGATCCGGGAGCAGTGCAACGAGCCCTGTGTGACGACTGGTTGCCTGCAGCGGAACGACTGCGCGGAATTCCTGCCTGCGAGGTTTGGTGAGTGCGGGACTTTCTTCTTCTGAGCTTTGCCAGGCTTTTGTTAGTGTCAGAAACAGAGCTGGTAATTGTGGTTGTCGTTGCTGCCGGGTTAGTTTGCGGCAAGACAATAGTAAGCAGTAGAGAAAGCAGCATTCAGAGCAGCCATGGATTTGAAGTCGTTGCGCAAACCGAAATTGTTGGAGCTTGCAAGAGAGTTGGGTCTGGATGTCTCAGACAAACTAAGAAAACCTGAACTGCTAAAGGCTATTCTTGAGTTAGAAGCTGAGGATGACGAGCTGTCGGAATGCCTTGAGACCATTGAAGAGAGGGAGACTGCAAAAAGACAGGAGCGCGAACTTAAAGAACAGAAAGAAAAAGAAGAGCGTGAACGTAAAGCACAGAAAGAGCGAGAGCAACAAGAGCGTGACCGTCAACACGCTTTGGAAATGAAGCGTCTTGAGGTAGAGATGGAACGCGCTCGTAATGGAAGTCAGGCACACGGTGCAGGAGAACGCGTATTGTTCAAAATGACTGACCTGATGCGGCCGTTTAAGCTTGGAGAGGACATTGGTTTGTTCCTGGTTAACTTTGAGCGAACGTGCGAGAAGCAGGGGTTCTCTCGGGAAACGTGGCCACAGCGCTTGCTCACTTTGTCACCCGGCGAGGCGGCCGACGTAGTCGCTCGCTTGGATAGAGAGGAGGCAGAGGATTTCGACAAAGTAAAATCGAGTCTGCTAAAAAAGTACCGGCTGTCTGCGGAGGCGTTCCGTCGGAAGTTTCGGGAAAATGAGAAAGGCAGAAGTGAGTCATATACAGAGTTTGCGTATAGGCTTATGTCAAACATGCAGGAGTGGCTCAAAGAAGAGAAAGCGTTTGGTGACCACGATAAAGTTCTGCAGTGCTTCGGGCTAGAACAGTTTTATAGTCGGTTACCGGAGAACGTGCGATACTGGGTCTTGGATAGGCCAGACGTTTGTACGGTGGCTAAAGCCGCTGAGCTAGCCGAGGAGTTTGTGACGCGTCGGGCTCGCGGAGCTAAGGACGGTCAAAAGGGTGAATTTGGCTCGAAGTTTGAGAGGCCGAAGTTCACACCCATGAGAGCAAAGGGGAACACGCGTAGTGCGGATGCGAGTGGAAGCAGTGCGACCGAACCTAAGGAGACGGCGGCAGCCGAAGCCGAACACAGAAAGCGGTTCGAGATGAGGCAAGCGCGCGTTTGTTATACGTGCCAGAAGCCGGGTCACTTTTCGGCGCAGTGTCCGGAAACAACACCAAAAGTTGTGTTTTTTTCAATAGGCAGCACTGACGAGAACATGAAGCTTCTCGAGCCTTACATGCGAGACCTCCTCGTGAACGGGAAAGAGTGCCGAGTGCTTCGCGATTCCGCAGCTACGATGGATGTAGTTCACCCGTCTTATGTAGAACCCCATATGTTCACGGGCGAGTGCGCATGGATCAAGCAAGCCGTGGAAGCTCATAGCGTGTGTCTGCCGGTAGCAAAAGTGCTTATTGAAGGACCTTTCGGAGCGCTTGAGACGGAGGCGGCAGTGTCATCTATGCTGCCCCCCCAGTACCCGTACCTATTTTCAAACAGGTCCGATCACCTCCTGCGCGAGAAGGGGCTTTTGTTTGGTGAAGCTAGTGTTCAGGCCTTAACCAGATCGAAGGTTCGGGAGCTCGCTGCAAAGGCGGTAGTTGCGGGGCCGACGTTATCAAACAACGAAAAAGGGTCAGAGGCGCAGCAAGCTGATATTCAGAGCACGCCCGAACTGAATAAACTTGAGTCTGTAACGTTAAAGGCGCCAGATACTGGAGAGGAAACGCCCGACACGGGAAAGTTAGAAGAGCTATCTACTGATTTGCTCATCGCGCCTACGTCAGACGGACTTGATAGGTTGCTAAAAGTCAGCCGGTCGGCTTTGATAGCCGAGCAAAAGAAGGATGGTAGCCTAGAAAACATACGCTGCAATGTCAAGGAAGGTATCGCCAGGAAAAATGCGCGTTTTGTGGAAAGAGGTGGAGTCCTGTACCGGAAGTATCTAGACCGCAGAGGAGTGGAGTTCGATCAGCTGATCGTTCCTCAATGCTATCGTCAGGATCTGTTGCGCTTGACGCATGGGGGTTCGTGGTCCGGACACCTAGGAGTTAAGAAAACTAAGGACCGTCTCTTGCAAGAGTACTATTGGCCAGGGTGTTTTCGGGACGCAGACCACTTCGTGAGGTCATGTGACACCTGTCAGCGGGTGGGCAAACCAGGGGACAAATCGAGGGCGCCGTTGAAATTGGTACCTATCATTACGGAGCCTTTTAGACGGCTCGTTATTGATACAGTGGGACCTCTGCCGGTAACAGCCACGGGGTACAGACACATTTTGACTGTGATCTGCCCAGCGACAAAGTTCCCTGAAGCAGTGCCGCTTAAAGAACTCAGCTCAGTTGAGATAGTCAATGCACTACTGTCCATATTTGCGCGAGTTGGTTTTCCTGCGGAAATCCAATCAGATCAGGGCACAGTGTTTACTAGCGCTTTGACGACAACTTTTCTCGAAAGGTGTGGGGTAAAGCTGCTACACAGCTCAGTGTACCACCCACAGTCGAATTCCGTTGAGAAGCTCCACTCCGTCATGAAGCGCGTGTTGAGAGCCTTGTGTTTTGAACATCAAACTGACTGGGAGCTGTGTCTGCCTGGGGTGATGTTTGCATTAAGAACCGCGCCGCATGCAGCTACGGGGTTTTCGCCAGCTGAACTGGTGTACGGTCGCTCGCTTCGATCTCCGCTTCGCATGCTTCGAGAATCGTGGGAAGGCAGGGGCGACGACCCAGTCGTGGTGGAATACGTGCTTAAGCTCCTCGAACGCTTAAGAAGGGCACAGGAGTTGTCAGGTGAAGCAATGGCAAAGGCCCAGCAGAGGGCCAAGGTTTATTATGATCGGACCGCCAGGGCCCGTCGTTTTGAGGTGGGCGATGAGGTCATGATATTGCGCACATCGCTAAACAACAAACTAGACGTGCAGTGGGAGGGCCCAGCACGAATTGTTCAGAAACTGTCGGACGTTAACTACGTGGTAAGTCTGCCAGGAAAGCGGAAAGCACAGCAAGTTTACCACTGTAATCTGCTCAAACCTTATAGACAAAGGGAAGCAGTGGTGTGCATGATGGTAAACGTTCCTGAAGAGCTTCCGGTCGAGCTTCCGGGACTAGGCTCAGTGACGAACAGGGAAGACACCGGTCAAGTCATTAGTGACCTTATCAGTAAAGCACCGCTGTCGCCCGAGCAGAAAACCGAACTACACCAGCTATTACAAGAGTTTCAAGGTCTGTTCTCTGAGAGGCCTGGTAGGACTTCTGTACTTACTCATGATATAGAACTTACCTCCCCAGAGCCAGTACGATCCAAGGCGTATCGGGTGTCACCCCGCCAGAGCGATATTATGGAGGCTGAGGTAAAGAAAATGCTACAGCTCGGTGTTATTGAGGCAGGTGAGAGTGATTATACCTCCCCTTTAATTTTAGTTGAGGTACCGGGCAAGGAACCTCGTCCTTGCGTCGACTACCGCAGGCTTAATTCCATCACTAAGGATCAAATTTATCCGATCCCTAACATCGAGGAGCGCCTTGAGAAAGTTAGTAGCGCTCAGTTTATTTCCACCCTAGATCTTGTCAGGGGTTATTGGCAGGTTCCACTTACAGAAGAGGCTAGTAGGTATGCGGCGTTCATTTCCCCAATGGGAACATTCCGTCCTAAAGTATTGAGTTTTGGTTTGAAGAACGCGCCATACTGTTTTTCAAGCCTCATGGATAAAGTGTTGCGGGGACAGCAAGAATTCGCTTTACCGTATCTAGACGACGTAGCGATATTCTCCGCATCCTGGTCTGAGCATACGGCACACTTGCGGGCAGTGCTAACCCGCCTGCGCGAAGCGGGCTTGACAATCAAGGCTCCCAAGTGCCAGTTAGCACAGGCCGAGGTTGTCTACCTCGGTCACGTGATTGGTCAGGGTCGTCGCCGCCCCTCTGAAATAAAGGTGGCCGCTGTGCGAGACTTCCCGCAACCGCGCACGAAGACCGATATTCGGTCGTTCTTAGGTGTCGCCGGCTACTATCAGAGGTACATCCCCAGGTACTCTGATATCGCGGCTCCCCTGACGGATGCTCTAAGAAAGAAAGAGCCTCAAACAGTCGTCTGGGACGAGACAAAGGAAAGAGCTTTTAGCGCCCTAAAGAGTGCCCTAACAAGCCAGCCTGTGCTACGATCGCCAGACTATACAAAAGGGTTCGTTGTTCAGTGCGATGCTAGTGAGCGAGGCATGGGCGTTGTACTGTGCCAACGGGAAAATGGAGAAGTAGAACACCCCGTCCTGTATGCTAGTCGTAAGCTGACCAGTCGTGAGCAGGCGTATAGCGCCACCGAGAAAGAGTGTGCGTGTCTCGTGTGGGCCGTTCAGAAATTGTCATGCTACCTAGCCGGCTCGAGGTTTATCATTGAGACGGATCACTGCCCTCTCCAATGGCTGCAGACCATCTCTCCCAAAAATGGCCGCCTCCTGCGCTGGAGCCTCGATTTACAACAATATTCCTTTGAGGTGCGTTACAAAAAGGGGAGTCTCAACGGTAACGCAGATGGCTTAAGTCGAAGCCCCTAACATAGGAATCAGCCTAAAAATTGTTTGTTACTGATGTTTTTCTTCCTGAGGCAGGATTTTTTTTAACATATTGCTTTTGTTTAGTGTTTCAAAGTGATGATATGCTTTCTAGTGCAATTTTTCAATTTGTGGACGCGTTCTGAGTGATGCTAGACTACTGTAAGGAACTAGGCAGTGGTATAAAAAGGGGAAAGAGCCTGGCAGGGCTTAGTGAGGGTTGTGCCGTGCTTGCTGACTGAGCGGTTGAGTTTCAGCGTAGTTCTAACGCTTGCCGGGAACGAGAACAAAAATGTGAACTCTCCCGAAGTCACTTTGCAGTGTCCCGTGCGAACCTGAACGAGAGAACGAGGCCTTCTCTCTGCGCTGCGCTCAAGAAACGTCGAGGGACGCCCGACTTCGGTTATGAGCATCATCGAGCGACATCCCTCCGGACAGCGGATGCAGTCCCCTGTCCATCGGGATCTCCTTCCCCCGGCGGGGCGGTCTGTTGCGTTTCACCTGCGACGCTCGGTTTTGCCGGCGCGACTGCGGCGGGGCGGCAGACATTTTGGCCCGTTCGGCGTCGCCGCAACGCTCCCCGCCAGGTGTTTCCAGGCGTTTCCAGGCATGTTCCGATGCCACGTGTCTTCATGTGCGTGTGTGAGTGTATGTGCCATTGTGCCCGAACCAGGCGATGCGACAGCAGGGGGTCACCCTCTCCTTCCAGTCATTGTGCCCGAACCAGGCGATGCGACAGCAGGGGGTCACCCTCTCCTCCCAGTCTTTGTGCCCGACCGGCGGCAGTGTGCGTCACCTGAGCCCATTGTACAATCACGTGCTCGTCTATTGAGGGGTTCCTTCTTGCCCTCAACTGCGAGAGTATAAAAACAGCTGCCCCCGGACGCCAAAAAGGAGGGCTCCGATTTCTTCTGTTGAGTAAAGTGCTCTCCCGTCTCTCTACTTCGGTCAACCTGACCGCCAACTCTTTGCGATGTTAAAATAAACAAGTTGTTTTGTTGTTACCAGTCGACTCATGCTTTGCCGGGACCTTCGGATGCTTCCAGTTGTACCCCAGGCCGCCAGGCCAACGCTACCCTTGGGGTTTGCGACCCAGGTACAACCACGGGCGTCAGCGCCGAGTTCCCAACAACCGATGCCATCGGTGGGATCCAAACACCACGTACAACAGACTTTTGGATATAACGGACCATATTTCAGCCTTAGTTTGTTGTACCTATTTTATTAATGCAATGAAGTTCATTTTTAACAGACTTTGCTATAACAGACTTATCGGCTACAGCGGATGAAATTAGAGGCAACTTTTTTTCAAAATCGGGCGTATGAAACATACTTTTGCCGCGTCAGCGCAGGCTTACAACTTACTTGCGAGGGTCAGCCGACGATCGCGGCTCAATATCACGCACATGAGGGAGGAAGGTGGGGCAGGAACGCGCCACCTGCTGAGACAGAGTGAGGGGTAGAACTCCGGTGGCTGCTGCTTACGACGCAGCCACCGTATTTTGAAAGTGATCTGCGATGTGAACAAAGCGTGCACCCATGCAGGCCTCATCTTCAGAGAGATTTGCGATGTGGTCGAAGTGCACCCAGTGCTGGCAGCTTCGTATGCACTGTGCTTTCGACGTTTCATTCGTGTTGAAGCGAGAGACAGCACGAAGGTCAATTCGCTCTGCTGCTGCCATGCTTATCTTGCTTACCATATCTACTCGAATCTAACGTGCACTTTTTTTCCAACAAAACAGGTCCAAAAATTGCATGTGCGCCAGAATCAAGTACGACCTTAAATCTGTGTTACTGTACCGCCATCGGCATTTAAAAATGGCCACCTCGTACGCGCTTAGCTGCCTTAGCTTCCTCCATGTGCTGTAGTACGTGTGCTTAGGTTAGTATACTGTTTATTTTCTCGTTTTCTGCGTTTGCTCTCTCAGTATGGAAGCGCTGAATGCGAAGACACGCCGAGTTCATTACGAAGTCGCAATTAAAAGGAAAGGGATCACATGCGCGGAAACGGGCGGAAATCGGGCCGCATCCCAGGTTTTGGAGTTTGTGCGGGACCAGCACAAACAGGAGAGGCATACTTTGGCGGCTGCAGCTCACGGCGCAGCCGTGCGGCCCCTATCTTGAAAGCGATCTATAATGAGACTACGCATCTAGGCGCACTGCGCTGTGTTCTTGTCGCATAGTTCGCGCTGAACAGAGAGGCCGCACAAAGGTCTATTTGCTCTCTCCTGCTACCACACTTTCTCACTCCAGTGTTTTGATAAACAGTTTCTGCGGTCATTGAGTGAGACGTGTTCATATCTGTCTTGTTAACCACGCTTGTTAATTTAGTTGGTAAGCAGATGTTTAAAAGTTTATATGGCCGATACAGCTACTATCCTTACTTTTCGTATAGCTGTCTACTAATTTGCTATCGCAATAGATGCTTCGCCTTTCGGGCAAAACAGCAGCTTTTTTTATTTATCGCAACTTTAGTGCATTGGGAGTAAATCCTTTTTCCAAATGAGAGAAAGATGTATTTCTGTAACGAATTAGGTGCACGGTAATGTAAAGGACTTTTCTTTTTTAGGTCACGGCAAATGCGTGCGCGTTAAATCAAGGCGTTTGTTTATTCCTTTTTTTTTTTTGGTCAGGGAAAACAGATGCACTATACAATTGAGGGCGCGTTCGAATCGAGTAAATACGGCAATTTGCTATCACAATCTATGCTTCGCCTTTTGGGCGAAACTGCGACTCTTTTTGTTTGTTTTTTACTTTGGACGTTCCTCACTCATTCTTTGCAAGAAATTTGTTAGACACTGTAACAAAAGTTTTGGAAGTGAGGTGTTTAGGATATTATAAACTTTGGATAAAACGAATGTTTTTGCCAGATTATCAGGGTCCGTTGTAACGAGAGTCGACTGTATATGAATTGTTAGCTTGCTGAGAAAATGTTCATGCTGGCCAGTGTTTCTCTCACTTTGACTAATGGCGTTATGATTGTCTACGAAAAGTTCATGTGTTTTTCAGTTTCTTGTTTCATTTATTTACTTGGTTACTTAAGAATCATGCGGTCATACTTTTTAGCATACTCGCTCGACTTTAGAAACAAATAAAACTGATGTTTACATATATTGCCTCTCCAGGAGCCCGTCTGGGGGAGGGGGGTACAAATAAAGAAGGAGAGGCTGCAAATTGGGCCCCAGCAGTCCCTAGTGTATTGGAAATTCAGCACCCATGGTTCCAGCAGATGAAAAAAAAGCAAGCACAAGTAAAAGGAGGAAGACGGGACAAAACTGGACTTACAACTAAGTTTTTAATGTGAAAAACAATCTCACAGATTGCTGCCGTGAATGTTCAGAAAAAAACTTGTTTTCTTTTTGTTTTCCCCCTGCTGGGACCATGGTAACCTTACTATGCACCAACTTCTGATGTACTTATGCACGACACCTCAATAAATCATTACCATCACCATCTTCTATTACCCATGATGCAGAAAGACAGGCATGCAAAACACAAACATAAAAACGAGACAACAGAAACTTTGCCAAGTTCTGTTGCTCTAAGCTCCATTTACCCCTTCGTACATCAACCTTACTAAATCTACACCTGTAATCTATAAAACTTCAGTAGGGGCTAGTTGGAATTTTTCACCTTCCTAATCTATCACTGGACCTAATCCTTTGCTGCATTTTTCTTCACTTACGCTTATTATGCTACTCTAATAAACAAGAGCCTATCTATACATTACATGACCTGCATAATTCCACTTCTCAGCGAGAAAATGATCAACTCTGTGTGCAGTGCACATAAATGTTTTCGTTCTTGCATCACTAAGTCCCCCCCATGTGAAACTAAAACAGCATTACGTCTGTCCTCCAGTTAACACCACTTTTTTAAATTCTTAACACTTGCATCATGACAAGAAACAGCCCAGAATTATTAGTACTTGCACATTGCTAATGATGGTACGGTATACTGGACCGGTCTTGGGTACTTACATAAATGTCCAAGTAGAAACGGTAGAGCAACACGAAATGGAGCTGGCCCAGCCTCCCTCTGATATCGATGTCCACTCGATCCATTTCCACATAGCCCAGGGCTCCGCATTCCTCGTAAGTAGTTATTTCAAAAGCAATGACTTCATCTCCAGGCACAGCAAGTATCTGCGATAAGAACAATTAATCCCACAGAGGTTATGTTAAACCTTTGCTCACAGTCATAATGAACCATCCGAGGAAACAAAGCACCTGAACACCCAAGTTGTACTTCAACAAACCAAGCCATTGCATTACAAGTAAAACAAACTCAGAAAAAAAAAAAAATGTTAGTATATGTGAAACATGAACACATCTACTTTTTGAAGAATTAGAGCTACTTAGTGTCATCAGTGAATTATAAGAACGTCTTTATGTAAAAGTGACACAAAAACAGATTGAGCACACAAAAAATAATTCCACATCTTATTTAATACCATGGGGCATAATTATATGTGACTGGCCACAAGTTCGAAGTTCCATACTTTTAGGGAGTAGTGTGCATGGATGGAATCAGTCTGTATGCATTAATTCTTCTGAGTACATAACATGGTCACAACCAGACAAGATTCTATGCACATGCTCGACTCATGAGTAGAAAATGTATGGAATCAGATTGTATGCCTTCATTGCACTCTTGGACAGATGAGACATGGTCCCAACTAAAATCAATTTGTATGTATGGTACACATACTTTGTATCCTGCACAGGAGAACGGAGAATATATGCTGCTGCTAAACACGTGGAACAGTAACCTTAAGTACATCTTTTCTTTTATGGTTGTCACACTCATCTTCTGGTAATGATGCAAGAAAACGCAGGGCATACAAGAGCATGAAAAAACACTTAGATCCTATACAATTAAAAGGAATGCAATGACAAAGCTTTCTGATGTTCTGAGGCAAACTCAACAGTGCTCAGCATAAATAAAAGGAGCTAAATGTAGCATCATCTAGATTAGGGCTAGTTAGTGAAACTTCACACTGAGACCCAGAGGCCACATTCTTGGCTGATCACTTTCGTGAACACGATCACTTTTGTGAGGATTTGCCCGACTCTACACCGAAAGTGTCGGCGCATACAGGCAGCGGCATTTCTAGCAATGTGTCAACACAGTGTGCTCCGCACTGTGCGAGGAATGCTGTCACCTGTACACAGTCAACATATCTGATGTCAAGAGGTGCAAAATCTCAAGATTCCCGAAATTGATTGACCAAGAATACTGCTCCAGGGTAATAACAGAATGGGGCACGAAAGAAATGAGCTAAACAACAAAGTGACGACAAGAGCCAAAAGAAGGATGCTCTTTTATTTCGTCTTGCACCCCTTTGTAGTGGTGCTTCTCAGTCCAATCCTTCTACTGTGATGCCGAGGTCCCTTTCCAGGTTCTTTATTGCTTGCAGTTGAGCATTCACAAAACGCAAAATCGATTCCCTTACGTTCTTATGAAGGGTTCCAGGTGTGGGGTCACCAATGCCAACCGTCTTGAGGTTTAGCCTTGTGACGAGTTTAGTCGGATACCACGTCATACCAAACTCCATGCCTAGAACACAAGAAGGACTTTCTTATTAAAATATCTTTAACTAAAGCGAACCTGAGTATAACAAACATGGTTACAACAAATTACTGGACGTAATGAAGAAAATCTACAAGTTGGTTGGCCATGCTTTATTTTAGCAAGATTTATACTATTATAACCAGACCAAGAAAATACAAGATTTGAGGCAATATTTGTTAAAGCAAAGAGTATTTCATTGCTTGCAGTTCAAAATATGTGTTTGGTAAGAAAATTTCAAATGCTAAGCAAGAGCAACTACAAACGGTATATTCTAGAAGCATGTGCACGAGTTGGCGAGCAGCTTGGCTTCGCTAGCTTGCAGCCGTGCAAGTCAACGTGTTACACCACTTGCACAGTCACACTGACACAGATGGTGCAAAAAATCCGTTCATAACTTAGCATCATTCGAGTGCCACTATTCAGCATGGCAAGCTACTGGCAAGTTATCAAAGTTACCAAGAGATTCTCACTGGCATGTCAGATGAATCACGATTGCGCTTCCATCACACACCCAATCAATATTATTTTTTTTTATTTTTGTTTATGCCAGGGTGTAAAACAAAAGCTATTTTGGTGTTGAACGTAGCCTCATTATACCAATGTTCGGCTACACTGAAAAGCCAATCCCATGCTGGCAGCAACAGTGAGTGTCGCTGAATAAGTGGTTCCCACTTGCAGATTTAAACAAGCGCACATTTTTCACAAGGATGACAGGCATAGACACAGGACAGGCACTACTCATAACTACAGTTGCGCCTGCCCTAACTGGCCCCTGCACTATGCCTGTCCATCGTTCATTCTAATGCAAAGTGTGTGTTTGCGTAAGCCTGCAAGCAACAGTGTGCCCCCTCGCTCTCTGGCAGGGTGCCCACATAGCACTACACCATACATAGCAACACTTACCTCGCACAAGAATGTCACAGATGGTCCTGTTCTTGTTGCAGATCTCCAGGGCAAAACCAGTCAAAGAAGCAAACAAATCCATGCTCACGACCACATTAGTTGATCTTCTGCTGCCTGAAAGTGTTAATGTGAAGCCAATTCTTAATAGGAGGTATATATTACCTTCATTACAGGAAGCATGACTACAGAAGATACTACAGAAGATGAAGAAAACCTTGACTTGTTACTGTGCACCTGTCTTGAAACTGTAAGTGACTGGCGGACGGATGCACCGCATCGCAACAACACTATGAAAATGCAGTTCTGTACATGAATTCCTTTACACAATAGTCAAACCCAAACGACCCTTATGCAGTGCAATCCCATTCATTTGAAATCTCAATTCGAATTCACGGACAAATCAAACTGCTCTGTTGGTCCCGGCAAAGTTCTATGTATTTGAATAGAGCAAAACTCCCACTAATTTGAACAACTAAAACCATGCAACAGCCACTTCGAACAAGATCTCTCATTCTGATGCATCGCTTTTTGCACAAACCTGAGCCAAAGGCGAAGGCTTGATGCATTGCTAGCTGCCGTAATGTCACATGCTGTAAAGATGACAACACACAGATAGCTGAGATGGAACTGGAGGCAAGCAGTGTGAGCCCCCTTTCCTATCTGGCAACAGGAGCAGGAAGGAGCCCCCAGCACGCGCTCGATCATGTTATCGTGCCCTCACCTATTCCCGTTCCCTATCCCCCGTCCCCTTCTAGTGAGTGACTGATCACATTACCACACACTCGATCACACCATCTTCAACACTTGGCAAGTGGGACGACGGTGTGCATCAAGCCACTATCCTTGTCGGCTTACTCTCGCACTTTTTCCTTTGCATCCACAGCAAATGGCATCCGAGGCACCATCTTAGTGCGCTTGTACTTTATACATGTGGTTGTGTGCTGACGGAGGAAAGAATACTTTTTCAAGCCCAGTGATTGTTTTGGTTTTGCACACAAAACCCACAATTGATGGGGCATTATATTTATAGGGACTCTCCTTATTAACTTCGTTTCATTGAAATAAATATTTGATCCCCTTAGAGTTCGAATTAACGAGATTCTACTATAAAAACTCTACATGCCTTATATAGCCTATATCAGAGAAAATAGGCTGCTTTCCGAAATAGAGAGATGTTTCATTTGAAGTCATGGCATCAGTCATGGTGGACATTAGATGGCGGCTGAGTAGTAGTTATGAACAATAATTTGCCAAAACATTTCAGAAACTTTTTACTGCAAGGTCTAGGTGCCTCAGTGCAATTAAGAAATTGAGGCAAGTTGCCTATACATGCCATATGAACTTCTAGACCTGAAAAAAACACTGCCTTATTGACTCACCCCAGGAGCTCGTCCTAAAGGTAGATTCACAAGATGGGCGAAATCACTGATTCAGTGAAAATTTATTCTAGCTCTCCAACGCCAAATTATGACACACAAAAGGGTCCCACTAACTATCTGCTTGCAGTAGTTAGTGGGGCTCAGCTTTGTCATACTCTGTCTGTACAATTAATCAGCAATTGTGTCCATCATGTGAATCCAGATGGCACATCTCCCTTCACCCCCAAGGTAAGTCCCCCGTATTATCAACCGTTAAAATGAGGATTAGCCCCTACGTGAAGGAGGCTTGCTGCCGAGTGGTTTCGCTGCAGTGGTGGCTTGAATTTGGGTCTCTGAAAGCTTGGGCTCCTTGTCGAGACTGCCAAGCTCGTCAGTCAAGTGAGTGTACAATGTCACCAGGGCGCATATGGATTCTTCATGCATAATCAGCATCAGTTCGGAGATGTCCAGGGTCACCTTCTGGAGCACTGAGCCCCTCACCGTGTCAAAATCTGGGTGCTTTTTGTTCGTCTGCAAAGATGGCAAAGAAAAGAAGCAGATGCCCGTTTTTACTGTGAATAAAATCAACCTTCTTAATGTTGAAATCACTTCCTGAATAACTGACTCCATTCAAAGTTTAGCATCCCAAAGAAACAAAGACAGATGGTCGAAGCTGATTTAAAGCCCTCCGCTATACTCTTAAATGTCATTGTAAGTACGTACCATTTAGTTTGCACAGCCTTCACTACCCTGATATTACTTGCAGTTGCTAACAGTAGAGTTAATAGTATTACTAACTAAGCAAGGCGAGTCACTGTTACTAGTGGGTCTCAGCTGCCAATTCCAAGTGCAGTTCGCACCACAGGATGCAATGTTTCTGGACTATAATACACTTATCAGACCCACGATGGAATATGCCAGAGCGTGTTCGATAAATGCCTTAGAGGCTAGAACCATTGTATCCGGTGGTGATAACTGCATTTGGTCTCCAACAATTAGCTAGCCACTGCCGAGCACCTTTGGCATGTGTGAATGCTAACCGGCACCGCACCGACCAAAAGCAGTAGCGAGACTTGCACTTGGTGTCAGAATCGCACTCGCCAGGAATATGTGAAGAGCTGTGGTCAAAGGAGGGAACTATGCAGAAAAAAGAATTACCTGCATTTGGAATTTGTAGCTGAGACACTGTTTAGTCAAAAATGTTACAAACTCTACAATTAACAACTGTAGTTACACTAAGATAGTGAATGCACAGTTCATGCGCATCAAAATGTGGTCATCCATGACCTTGTGTTCACCAATGCGAGTCCATAGGCACTGAGTCATTTTGGTAGATCTAAATTGCTCCACAGTAAGTGTAAAAAAAAAGTTTTTCTTGCATGGTGTGTACTGAAACAGGTACAGTCAGATAAAATGGAGGGAACTTATCTTCCCTAGGAGAATATATATTTGTACTAGACACAGATCGAAGTGATGGTGAAATGAACAGGTAGGGTAACAAGGAAAGAGTTGTGAAAGAGTAAATTGGACAGCTAAAGTATCTCTTGGGGCCAGTTGGTATGACACTGCAAGCATGTACAACGTGAAAGTTCTTTTTAGAAAAAAGAAGAAAAAATTTTGCACAATGGCATCCGGTTTTTTAAAGTCACCTTCGCCACACGGATTTAAAAGTCAGCTCCACCGCAATACATTGGTGTTAGGCGGTAAAGCATACGACCGTAGCGACGGCGGTTATGATTCGGTACCTGATTACACCGTGCAGGTAATTTTCAGCCCAATTTCCTTTAAAATAAAAAAGTGCACATTAAAACCGGATAAATACCGTAAACAGACATTGTGGGTTATGGTCCCCTAAGCACTGCCGAGACAGACGTTGCCACTAAAGGTGTCACCATCAGGGTTACCATCAGGGTGAGGTGCGTGCCTGCTGAGTGGTCAAGTTTGAATTATACGGTGAAAGTTAATTCTAGGGTCGAATTAAAGAAAGTGGGGGGACATAGAAATGCATGGGCACCAACTTCGACTAGGATCGAATTACCCGAAGTTTACTGTACTGCTACACATATATTGTTTCACTTTCTGCCAGCTTTCTGCCAGTGCCTGCTATCAGCGGATCATCACTGCTATCAAGTTATCCCTTGGCCCAAGACGCACCTACTGTATCTAATTGTTGCTATCTACCGTATCTACTGTTGCTAATTCTGTAGCAAAAGAGACATGTCATACACTATAATAAGGTAGCGTGCATAACGCCAGCTGTGATAGCCATGAGCAATATTAGTTGAAACGCCAAATTTGTTGCTGACAAACAATTGTAAACAACTACTCGTAATGCACAAATTCAAATGTGACATTCAAAATGCAGCAGGTAGATCTCCCTCTTGCGTTTAGTGGCTTTGAACGTTTTTGTACTCGCATTGTGCTTAGCCGTTACAGCTTTTTGAGGGAAATTTTTTCGTTTTTATTCATACTGCTCGAGGTTCATTCTCGAATATACACAAGCGCCAGCCATTACTGTGGAACGTACTGTGAGATGTGTATAAATAGCAGCCAGACTTGATCTATAAGATTATATTTGTCAAGTGCATTTGCAGCTACCATTGTGACACTCAATGCCTTTCTGAACGAAAGTTTGTACATTAAAAACTCTTAAATGGCACTTTTGGCAGTGTTTCCAGTTCCTCACCACCACTACAGTATCTGGCAACTGTCGAATTTGATGTGCTTTCCTTCACACTTTTGTTCTCTTAGTGCTAATAACGTTAACATTTCCTTTTTTTTGCAAGAGACACTTGCCAAACTGAACCATCATTACGTCACTGTAAGCTGTAGCCACTTACAAAAAAAACATGTATGTCCTAGCAGATCAAGTAAGACGCATGTAGACAATTTTGTCCATGTGAACACCACAAGCCATACAAATAGCCTAGGCATCTGGCCACATCAGCACAGCATGTATTACATGCAACAGTGACAGACAGCATCACCACTTCGTTCACAGAGTTTTCATCAAACAACTTTGTAGAGGACGCATAATTTTTCATTCCTGCTGCATCAAATAGGCACATGTAGATCTAATGCAGTACTGAACAAAATCCACTGGAAAATGTCTCCTCAATGCAATATTTGAGCACAAATGTCCTGCCACTTTCATTTTCTCAAGCTGCTGGCTTTACATCAAGTTCAGCTTCGTCTTCATTAGCTGTGTCCTATTTCAATACATCGCACCAATGGTAAACATCAACAACAGCAGACTTATCAATGCCAACAGTCTTATAGCTGGCATAGACTTCTATGGGCTACCTTAATTCTATACAAGAAAAACAGGAAGATACCTATAAAGAAAGGGGTCAGACAGGGAGACACAAGCTCTCCAATGCTATTCACTGAGTGCTTAAAAGAAGTATTCAAGCTAACTGGGAAGGCTTAGGAGTAAAGATCCACTGAATAGAACAATGTCTCAGCAACCTTCGGTTTACCGATGACATTGTTCTGTTCAGCGACAATGCTGACAAGTTACAACAAATGATTGAGGACCTTAACAGAGAGAGTGTAAAAGTGGGTTTGAAGATTAATATGCAAAAGACAAAGATAATGATAAACAGCCGGGCAAAGGAACAAGAGTTCAGGATCACCAGTCGGCCTCTATAGTCTGTAAAGGGGTACGTTTATCTAGGTCAATTAATCACAGGGAACCCTGATCATGAGAAGGAAATTCACAGAAGAATAAAAATGGGTTGGATCGCATACGGCAGACATTGCCAGCTCCTGACTGGAAGCTTACCATTATAATTGAAAAGGAAGGTGTACAATCAGTGCATTTTACCAGTGCTGACATATGGGGCAGAGACTTGAAGACTGACAAAGAAGCTTGAGAACAAGTTAAGGACCACACAAAGAGCGATGGAAAGAAGATTGCTAGGCATAACGTTAAGAGACAGAAAGAGAGCGGTTTGGATCATAGAGCAAACGGGTACATTCGACATTCTAATTGACAGTAAGAGCAAAAATGGAGCTGTGCAGGTCATGTAATGCATCGGTTAGATAACGGTTGGACCATTAGGGTTACAGAACGGGTACCAAGAGAAGGAAAAGGCAATCGAGGACGACAGAAGACAAGGTGGAGGAATGAAATTAGGAAATTCGCAGGCGCTAGTTGAAATCTGTTGGTGCAGGACAGGGGTAATTGGAGATCGCAGGCAGAGGCCTTCGTCCTGCAGTGGACATAAAACAGGCTGATGATGATGATGATGAGATGATGATGAGATGATGATGATGATGATGAATGCCTGTAATGCAGTGTGTATTGGCACATTCCTCAACAATGTGTCACATTGTTCACATCCCAATCACATCCCCTTTTCCACCAGGCATGACACTGGAAATGAAACAATTTTACCTGCACAATTATGAGGCTGATCGTGCTCCCCGTTTCAGGGTCGGCAGTAGAGTCGAGAATTTTCAGTGGCCCAGGGCGGTTGGGAGCTGTAAAATAATAAGCAAACCTTACTGTAAACCCAGGCTTGAGATGCATGTGTTAAATAAATGGTTATGCATACGGTGCCTTTATCCTCCTCTTTGCTGCAAGCAGGTTTACAATATGAACTACTGGGCTATTTGGTTTGTTCTTTACCATTTGTGTTGCGCTAACGAGGACAGCACCACAATAAATGTTGCGCTTGTACTGTCTTCTTTGCTGTGCTGTTGCTCTATTTAACACTACAAAAGTTTTAAAGTACTGCAAAGAGAGGTCTCTTAAAACTGTATGGTCTAATTTTTGCTTCGGCTTTCTTTTATCCACTGAAATCAAAGGTGCATCCATTGTTCTTGTATGATATGCAGCTCTTAATGTATTAACAACTTTGCGTTGTCAGTTTGGAGGCAGCCTACCGAGCAAATTAACCCTTTAAGGACAGCTCAGCTCATGAAGCGCCAACTTGCAAGAAGGACAAAACACGACCAGCTCAACCAGTACTTTTTCTTTTTTTTCATGAAGGCCTGAACCAGATTCGAGTTCCTGTTTTGCCCTGTGCTTCTTCCACGTGCTGTGCTTTATTTTGCGCTTGCTGCAAATAACATCAGATGGTGCAAGAAGCTGTTGAGTGAAGTTGGCACCACACACCAACTTGCACGCAGCAAGAAAGCCCACCTTTGTTAAAAAGCAAAAATCAAAACTTTTTCCTAGCAAAATTCCCCTTCCCGACAAATCTTTCACATGGTCTTAGTTTATATAATCACGATAATCATTTGCACACTGTAAAAAAATTTTTTTTAATAAATAGATAAATAAACAAATTATTACTTTTTTTTGCTAAGCTTTTAAAAGTCTTTTACTGTCCTTAAAGGGTTAAACGTATGATGATTATTGGTGAGCCAGAATGGTCAAAACTGAAAAAAAAAAGCAAAAGTGAGAACATTAAATCAATACTCCAAGACCAAGGTCCCAAGACAAATTTTCACGAGCAATATTTCTGTGCCTTAAGAAATATTTTTTGATAACCTCTCTTTACTGATATTAATAACAAACATTGTTGCCTTATTGAACTCTGCAAGACTCAAGCTTTGTTAAAAAAAAAATTCTTGTAGGGGTGTGCAAATACTAAATAGTAGATTTTTAATCGAATATCAAATTGAATGAAGAAAAAAAAAACATCGAATTGAATATAAAAAAATTTGCATGAAATGAACAATGAAAAAGGTCGTCTGGCAAAATAAAACATGCTACGAAGGGCAAAGGTCGCATAGTCCTCAAGTGCAGCACGCAATTCAATGCCTTTATACCCCTGATATGTTGGGAATTATACAGGGTGTGTATTCGACATTTTCATTTTTGTTAATTTGCTCAGCTCGTCTCTTGTCGCCAGAGAAAAAGCACTTATGCTCCAAAATTTTGTTCAAAAAAAAAATAAGCTGTGTTACACATGCTCACGAGGCTAATCACGTTACTTAACAAGAATCTTGCTAGCCATCAATAACAGGCACATGTGAATTCGGATGTATAGTATGCTCTACTCTTGTTAAAGGGAACACCAAATTAACAAACCAATACAGATAGCAATTCAGTTCGTATATGAAAGTCTGGAATGTATTTTTTATCGACAGAATGCCTGTCAAATGGAATTAGCTGCATTTCCCTCTAAAGATTAAAAAAAAATAGCGATGTTGTCCTAAATACCAATGGGGTTCTCAGTTTATCAGTGGGCCAAACTGCGCTTAATGGCAAGCTTTTATTGCGTAGAAGGTATCACTTTCCAGTTTCTTCCAGATAACAGCAGGGCATCTTCATCTTTATGGCAGGTGGTTTGTGTGGGTTATGGCCAGCTCGTTAATTAAGGCCAATGTGCGCAACAGACAAAAGTGGTGAATGAACGTCGCTCAGCACCACTCTGCGCGTTCATCAGCGCAGCACACGTCAACTGCGGTCAGTGCCAACGGTAAACAGTTCTCAAATCGGAAGACCCACGCCAAGTTCGCGTGATCCTTTTATTTATCGTCCACATCCATCCGCAGTCTGCGTAAATGCATCAGCAGCCGGAGATCATCGTGCTGTGAGATCATATTTTCAAGCCTGTCATGTAAATGCTAAGCTAGTCTCACGATGGGTTTCTTGAAGCTACAAAAAGAGACCGTCGTACGCCTACGAATGACATTTGGAATGAGGGGCCACCGTGTGGTATTTCACAAACATGGTGGCCATGAACATGCAACAGTCATCCCGTGCACTCGCTTTCATTGGTGAGGCAGTTTGTCAGCTTTCTGAGGGTCATGCAACCTCTGTGAATAGATCTGCACTGGTTCGGTAACCTCAACTTTATTTGCAGACATCCGACAATGCAGCTCCGATTAGGCCTCACAAGCTAGCCAGTATGGTCAATGGTGTTGCTGCGACGAAAATTCCCTGCCGGCCAATGTGATAATGGACCGTAAACCATCATGGAAAGCTTGTCGCCAATATGTTCACCTGGGTGGCTCATCAGCGATCAGTCGCGAGATCATGCATACAGGTTAGACTGATAGCCATTGAAGCGGTGCTCGAGCCCGCAATCGACCAGCTGGCAACTTTGTGTGCTCGCATGTGGGTATAAATCTCCAAACTGCATGAACCTGCGTGTGTGAACAGTGAACCCGCATATTTATTTTCCACATTTGCTGCTTTTGTTTGTTCCCTCTGTTCACATAGCACTAATTGTTTAGACTGGTCTGGTCAAACTGGTCGAACCTTGTACTGATAAAGACAGCTTGCCTTTGGGAATGCTGCGCATGTCAAGCACTGATCACAGCTGGGTCATTAAGCAGTAGTACAGATATTAGAAAAATCGAATATTTGAGAAATTGAATATTACATATTCAATTTGCAAATCTCATTATTCAAACATTCACCTATTCGATTCGAAATCAAATATTTAAGTATTCGCGCACCTCCAACTTCTTTTTCTTTAGCCACTCAGGAGAGCACACTGCGGTCCTTTTAGGATGTTTAGTATGGCGTGTTGCGTGGTGAACTACAATAACATGCATCTGCACAGATTGCAGCGCAAGCGTCACCGTAGTAGATATCATATTGCACCACACTATACTCTAGTTCATGGATAGCAGGCAAAGCTGTGGAAGCTGTACGAGCAGTGGATGACCGATCTCACTCCACACCTCTCATACGGCAATTGTTTTTGATTTGAGACATTTTATACGAGAGATATACCGTATTTACCCGCGTATAACCCGCCCCTGCGTATAACCCGCACCCCTAACTTTGAACTCGGTGGAAAAAAAAAAAAAAAGAACTCGCGTATAACCCGCACGTTTACCTGAAAAAAAAAAAAAATGAGCGCTAGAAAGATGCAACTCACACTCAGTGATCATTTCGTTTTCAGAACATTTATTCAAACGACCGCCACCACGTCACTGGTTATCCGATTCTTAATCGTCGCCGCTCTCACTACTGCCATCCGAGGCTTCATCGCCACTCTCAAAGACGTAGTCGTCCTCGGAACCATCCAGACTATTACTGATCGCACATTTTTTAAAGCTTTTGCGCACCAAATCGGCCGGTATCGCTTTCCACGCATCCACGATCCACTGGCACAGCAATGGAATATCAGGCCTTCGCACGCGTCCCGTCGGTGTGAGGGCGTACATGCCGTCGGCCATCCACTGGGCATACAGCCGCTTCACGTGTGCCTTGAACGGCTTGTTCAGGCACACGTCGAGTGGCTGTAGCATGGACGTCATGCCGCCAGGTATTATGACGAGGTCGGTGCTGGTCTCGGCAAGGCGAGCCTTCACCGCATCAGTGCAGTGGCCTCTGAAGGAATCTAGTACGAGCATCGACCGGCGTGCCAGCAAGGCACCTGGTCTTCGCTCCCAGATTACTCGAAACCAGTCACCGACTAGGCCACTGTTCATCCACGAATTTTCTTCCGCACGCACAACGATTCCTGGGGGCAGTGGAATGCTAGGTAGCGTCTTGCGTTTGAAAATCACATACGGGCGCAGTTTCGTGCCGTCAGCCAAAGCGCATAGCATGACTGTGCAGCGCAGCTTGGCATTTCCGCCGGTCAGCACGCTGACTGATTTGGAGCCCTTTTTTTCCATGGTCGTGTCCATCGGCATCTCAAAGTACACAGGTGTTTGATCAGCATTTCCCACCTGAGACAGCAAATAGCTGTGCTCCTTCCGAAGTGCGATCACATATCGTTGAAAGTTCAACAACTTTTCCTCGTAGGCTTCAGGAAGCCGCTGGCACATGGTTGTTCGCCGCCGCATAGAAAATCCATGTCTTCGCATGAAGCGCTGAAGCCATCCACGGCTTGCACGAAACTCACGTGGAATGCTCAATTCCCGGGCCAACGTCAGGGCTTCCATTTGCGCCATCTCAGTCGAAACAGCGTGGCCACGACTTCTCTGCTCCTCAATGAACTTCGCAAGCTGAGTCTCGAGGTGGGGGTACGCGCCAGTCTTCGGACCCCGAAAAGCTCGCCTGTTCCAGTTCGTTGCTTCGAGACTCTCTTTTTTCTTCCTCCAGTCGCGAATGCACGACTCGTCGACGTCATGCTGTCTTGCAGCAGCTCTGTTGCCGATTTCTTCGGCAGCGGCTATTGGCCTCGAGCTCCACCACTGGAAAAGCTGGCGCCACCGTCGGCGTGACGTGCTAGGAGGGATCACGTGGACATAGCGGATGCGTCGGCTGCTTCGGGAGTGCCGAAGCGAGCTGAAAACGAGTTTTAAATTCCCTTGTACGCTGCGGTCCTCATTTAGTGGCGAGATATTCCCGCTTCGAGTGTCTCCTTTACAACGACTGAAAGCACTAGAATAGGTAGTGGCTGCCTTTGAAGGTGCGCAACATGGTAGGCTACTGCTCGGTGCCGCAGTGCCGGACGTACGCAACGGAGCCCGCTGTCAGCCATTCATACGTAGCAGCAGGACAAGAAGCTGCGTGAAGCTTGGCTCGCGAAACATAAAACTGGCAAATAGTAATCGGCTACAACTCGGGTATGCAGCAAGCACAGACGCGAGGAAGATTTCTGCTACGGCGCCGGGTCTGCGATGTTCAGAAAACGCGCGCTGAGACGCTCGCCCGAATCCGCTGCCCGACTAATGTCATGACGGTTTGGTCTATGAACTTGTCGATGCTATAGATACTGGCAAGTTCACTGGAGTGGAAAGGGAGCGGTAAGAAGCACATTAAAAAAAGCATGGCATATGGTCATATGTTCGTGTTATGAATTCTGTGCACTGGATTACAAAAAAGAAGCAGCGGGAAATCGCACGCTGAAAACACCAATAAACATACGGTACGACGCAACTCGAGAAATAATATTGAAACGTCCAAGAATTTAGAAGAAAAAAAAAAGATTGAATCGTCATGACGGCACATCACGTTGAAGTCTCTACAATGAAATTATTTTTGCGCAGCTCTGATAGCGCCCACGCAACAATGGTTGCTTGTATACTGTCAAATGCTCATATTCTGCGGCCTAAAGCTCATGGCACGGTGCGAAAGCGCGCACGCGACGAAAGCGAAACAGTGCGCGGACAAGCATGCAGACGCGCAGTCGGTCGCTGCGAACCTGTGCGACTGCTGCATTGAGGCTTCATTCTATTACGCTACATTTAGTTATTCAAACACTATAAGAACATATTTCACATAGTTTGCTCTCAGCGTTTACCCACCTTTCACGTAAGAAAGCCGGTTCGGAAGTCTCCATCGCGGCGACCGCGCGCAGTGGCGTTCACTAGTACGTATTCGGTAAAGAGATAGCGTCTGTAAACGAGTCTGTGATTTCAGTTTGCCCAAGATTATTATTTAGACAGTAAAAAACTTCTCTCGTTTCGAAAGTACTTACAGAACTGTCCGGGAGAGCTCGCGCGTGGTGTTTTCATTGAGCGCGGACATCAAAACCCATGAGGAGCGCGCCACGTGATCCCTCATACTACGCCAGCGAGGCGCTTCCGATAGATGGCGACTCCGTAACTCCTCGCCGCCAATAATCTTTAGCTTCTCTTTCGCTGTGAAACACTGCCGTCGAGTCGCACTCATGATGCCAAAACAAAGCAGGCAAACAGTGCAAACTGGGGTAAGTACACTAAACAGCGCCTAACGCGAGGCTCAACAATGCTGGCCTTTCGTTGGCCCTTCATCGGCTTGACAAGCGTCGATGACGATGGGGATGGCGGACTACACAGGGAGGCCGCCGCACATTGCGGTGAAGCCGACCCCCCCCCCCCCCCTCCCAAGGAAAAAATTCGCAGATAACCCGCACCCCCACTTTTTAAACGAGTTTTTTCACATTTTGGTGCGGGTTATACGCGAATAAATACGGTACAAGCAGTGGATGACAAGATCTCACTCCACACCTCTCATACGGAAGTTGTTTTTGATTTGACATTTTATACGAGAGATATACGAGCAGTAGATGACAAGACCTCACTCCACACCTCTCATACGGCAGTTGTTTTTGATTTGAGACATCTTATACGAGAGATATACAGCTACGACTGTTGGACGCAAGTTTACACCAAATCACATATTACTTGTGCACAACTGTGCTTCCAGTAGCCGATTTGCTACATTTTCGCAAGGGCAATTACTGTGTTATAACTGCTAGTCATAGGAATGTGTCAATCCGCTGGTTAGGTGGTAAATAGTTTCAGATCTGCGACGCCTTTCACGTAATAAATACGTAACATTTTGCAACATAAATGTACGAGACTTAATTTTACATCGTATCACTCGGTGCATACCTGCATAACTGTCTGACATGTGACGCACAATTGTTTAGTTGTGGATGCAAGCACTGAATGAAGTCTCCCTAGGCTGCATAGCATTTCCTCCTATGTATAAAATGAATTGTAAGCGCAGCTGAAAGGCTTAATGTTATGAGACTGGAAGACAGTGGTGCGAGTTAGAAAGCAAACAGGGGTAGCCGATATATTCTAGGCAAGCGCAAGAGGAAGAAATGTAGTTGGGCAGGCCCTTTAATTCTTAGCAGAAAACCAGTTGTGTGTTTTTTAGTCGACAGAATGGGCACTGAGGGGAAAGGAAACAGTTACAGAAAGCAGAGGATTAGGTAATGTGATGAAATTGGGAAATCGACAGGCATAAGATGAAATCTGCTAGTGCAAGGCAGGGGTAATTACTAATTAGAGATCACTGGGGGAGGCATTTGTCCTACATCATTCTCATCATCATCCTATTTTATGTACACTGCAGGACGAAGGCCTTTCTGTGCAATCTCCAATTACCTCTGTTCTGAGCCAACCGACTGCAACTTGTGCCCGTGAATTTCATAATTTCATCACCCAACCAAGTCTCCTGTCGTCCTCGACTGCACTTCCTTTCTCTTGGCGCCCATTCTGTAACCCTAATGGTCCACCGGTTATTTAACCTATGCATTATGTGGTATGCCCAGCTCCATTTTTCCCTCTTAATGTCAATTAGAATATAGACAACCCTCTTTTCCTCTCTGATCCACATCGCTCTCTTCCTGTCTCTTATCATTATGCGTAACATTTTTCGTTCCATCGCTCTCTGCGCGGTCCTGACCTTGGTCTCGAGCTTTGTCAATCTCCAGGTTTCTGCCCCATATGTTATCACCAGTAGGATGCATTGATTGTGCACTTTTCTTTTCAATGATAGTGGCAAGCTTCCAGTCACAATCTGACAATGTCAGCCGTATGCACTCCAAACCATTTTTATCCTTCAATAAATTTTCTTCTCATGATCAGGGTCCCCTATGAGTAGTTGACCTAGGTAATGGTACTCCTTCACAGACTCTAGACGCTGACTGGTAATCTTGAACTCTTGTTTTTTTGCCAGGCTATTGATAATTTGTCCTGCAGTGAACTTCAAATAGGATGACGACGATGAATTCACCTTGAGCCTGTGGCTATGGCCCAACTATTCATCGTAATATTTTTCTTTCCTTCTGAATCATCTATCTCACTCTTAAAATTTGTGATGACGTTATATATTCGAGCGAATACGGCAAATGTTGTATAAATGATTTTAGCAATCAAATGCATTGAGCGAACCACTGAAATCCATGTGCTGCAGGAGGGTCTTCTTTAGGCACAATTGGCAGCGCATGTCCAGCGGACGAAGATCCAACTTCAAGCTTAGCTGCTGCGCTTGGAAGACTACCACTGGTTTCAGTACTCCCTGAACTGTCTGCGAGATATCCAGGGCCACCTGCAGTACAAGTCACAACACGCACGCAGTTGTGAGCAATCACCCTGACCACAAGGGATTCACAGAAGTAAAGCTACCCAATGAATCGACAGCTATTGAAGCTGAGAAAGGCATAAGTTTTAAATTGTAAGAGTATTAATGTGACGTTCTTGTTTTTAGTGTTGGTGAAAAACAGGAAATAAAGTTGAAGACAACAGAGAAGAAGGCAATTAAACGTCGACATAAAGGGACGCTAACAAAAATATATTAAGTTCGGTTAATTCGTATTCAATAGTTTATCTGTCTAGAGGTCTATCGTCATTTTCTGGGTGCCAATATAAGACTTTGTTGAGTAGAAAACTGCCACCGAACATCCTGCCACCGTTCCTCAATTTGAAATGCCGGTGGCAAAACCGAGGCCATGGTGCAATCTCCACATCCCCACACCTGCCGCTATCTGCAGATCGGCACTCCTCTCTCAAATCGTGGCGGTGGTGTTCCTCGAACCACCTGCCTTCCGCCTCAGCTCTGTCTCCCAGCTAGCAGGCAGTGCGAGCCACCCGATGCCTCAACACCACACCACGCGGCATATGAGAGAGGTACCATACTCCACGACAGGTGGCACCACTGATTTTCCATTTTCATCATTTTCTCACTACAAAAGCTCTGTTCTCACTGCAAGTGATGAATTCATTATTACAGAAGCTTAGTCTTTAGCTCAACCTAAGAGTCTTTTTTAACTGATTTAACAAAATTCAATTTACCGCAGTGCTTATGATTAATTGACACACATTCATAAAGTTGAATGCACTGAAAACTTCAGAGGAATGAAGTGAATGAAACGTTTCACCTTATTTAGTAAGGTTCTGGAGGGGAACACAGTTAAACCTCGATATAACAAAGCCAGTAAAAGTGGTAATTTGCTTCGTTACATTGAAATTTCGTTACATTAAAATTTGGCTTTTTTCGCAAATAAGTACAGTTGCCGATGAATTTGTCTTACACAGAAGGGGCCACAAAATTTTCTGATTTATCGGGCAATTGGAAAAAGCAAATATGAATGAGAAAAAAAAATCCATTTTGTTGAATTTGAATCGGTGGTGAAAGATATGGTTTCATCCCGTCTCGACAATATTTTCACATTGGCAATACGAAGTTGGAAGCCAGCCATGCTTTCACCTCCATTCTGTTACAGTGGCTGATAGCGTCGCCCGCAGCGGGGAGTGAATGCTTCATCTGCCTCTCACTTTAACGCGCATCCGAAACTCAAGATTACGCAACCTGCAGTACTCAGTGAATACATTGTTGCGCCAAAAAAGGAAAATAAAGACTTGGGAAGGAAGAGTACAAAACGACAGATTGAGCGCTGAACTTCAACTGTCGTTGAAGTTCAGTTGAAGTTCAGCGCTCAATCTGTCGTTTTCACTGATTTTTTTATGCAGTCGAAAATTTTGTTGCAGTTGGCCTTTAATCATATGGAGCGCGACTTGAGAGGTGCATTCACAAGCAGCCGCTTGTAATTCAACCATTTGACCATCTGCATCCGCAGAAGTTTCCATTTATCGACTCCCACTGGTGACAAGTTATCTGTTTGTCCACTTTCATTTCCCTTTTCTTCTTTATTTTCTAAACATTCTAATTTCAACTACCATAAGTTTCCCTGATGTTTTCCTTGGCTTCATTTTCATTGTCTGTTGGCATTACGTGGTCATGATTAACAAAATCGAGCGCCTCGGTTCTCCTTCTCTCATTTATTCATTGTGAGGGTCTCGAGACTTGCAACCTTGATGTCATTATACTTGTGGACCGCTTGCTGTGGCTATGAAAGGAAAGCTATGGAGGCAAAGCGCGCACAAGTGAGAGCGCTTCTGAAAATAGTCCCGCATTTTCATCCACCTTACTTTAAACTGGAGAAGAGGAAACGTACAGAGCTTATTAGCAACATCTAAATAAGACAAAACACACCACTGAATGTAAAAGTTTACTTATTTTACGGTTTTTCCCTTCCACGTCTGGGCAAACACGAAACCGTTGCGTGTGGAACGTGCATCACTTCAGCGTCTGTTCCGAGCAACCAAAAGCACTGTCAAACGCTAGCAGACTACGTGGCGTCGTGCAGAAACTCTGCCCCTATAGCTTTCCCTTCATAGCCACAGAAAGTTGTCTGCAAGTAAAGGCAGCATGTGAGGGTTTATTAGCCTCGTGCCAGCTCTCCTAAGATCATGTAATGCGTGGTGCCATTGGGCAAAAAAAGGATGCTCCACATCTGCCCACCATGACTCTGAGTGACGCTGGCTAACACTCCTTGGGCTAGATCTAGTAAACATAAATACCAAAGTTAGTGGACGAATGACAGCCATCGCCGTAGCACAATTGGTAGTGCAATGCACATGTAATGCGGAGGTTGTGGGCTCGGCTCCAACCAAATCGTTAAATAGTTCGTTATATTGAGAATTTCATTATATTGAAGTTTGTTATATCAAGGTTGAACTGCATTGTATACTGACACGTGTACTTGTCTTTATCGGGTGACACATTTCGCTGCCTAACAAATGTTATCGCACAGCGCAGGGCGCGACTGCATGTATCGGAAGTTTCTGGAATGTTATCGATGGTTCTATCCACTGTCTCTGACCGAACCTTGTGTAAACTGATTGCATGTGTGCGCGACGTGAACAATGTAGAACTTTGTGGAAGACACGCGGGTCCCAGCGATTAGTCTGGAACATTCGACGATTGATGTATAAAAGCCGACGCGCTTGACCCGCTGATGAGATTTTTGACGATCGCCGACTGTGTTCGCCGCTCTCGTTGTGCTGTATGTGTAGCCTGTTTTGTGGGCACAGGTTCACCCAATAAAAGCTAGTTTTGCCTTTCACAGTATTGCTACTGTGTTCTTTGAAGTCACTACCACGTGACAATATGCTCAGGTAAGTTTGACCAGGCATGTCCTAAGGTCATCTTTAATTTTGATAAAAACAATTCATTTTGTTGTCCATGTCCACGGATAAAAAAATCGGTCTGAGAATCTCAAGAAAAGAGTCTTCATGGAAAAAATATAGAAGCGTCCAGTTAGTCAAAAGTGCCTTTTGCAGATATCACCGAATTGGCATTTTGGCGAGCTCCCAAACAAAAAGTGTTGTGGCTATGGCGCTAAGAATATTTAATGACAGATTGTGGGTGACTGCATTGATTCCAGCCAATTACCACAGAGTGTCACTGCTACAACTCTGAGAAAACTGCAAAAAACAGCAAATCGACAACAGTCTCCATAGACTGTTAGTTTTTGGTTGCCGTTTGCAATGCACAGTGTGGTATGGTGTTGATTCAATCAGATATCGCAAGATCAGCTGCGCACCGTCTCAGCGATCAGGTTACGACCCTGCACTGGATGAAGAATGTTGTTCTCAGGTCCTGTCTACTCAATTCCTTATTAAACCAGATAAAAGAGATGCACTTAGAGGCCCGATATTGAGAGCAAAACCTTGAAGCTATGTGACAATGCACCACCGTTCTGTGGTGCACAGTCATGCCCACGCAGAGTTCTTGTGATCCCTGTACAGGAAAGTGTCAAGCGTAATTATCTAAAGCTTTGTTTTATTAATCTGCAGTTTCCGAACCACGCTGGAGTGTTTTTGTGCCATAAAGAAAAGGAACCTGTCAACAACGAGCACGCGCAGGCCCCATGTGTGGCAACAGCAGTAGCCATTGTTGCGTCACATTTCTAGCATTGTAATTCCCTAACGTAAGAAATAATGCAACATCATTTTCCGGATTGAGTAATTTAGAAAGTTTTTAAAACGACTGAAGATGGTCTTACTCTTTCTTGTAACAGATTTTAAAAATCAATGCCAATTTTGCTAACATGCTCGAGCTTGAGCACTTTATGTGGATTTTTAGAGCCAACAAGTTCAAAGTTGTTTGTCTAAAATTTTAATGAATTTCATGGCAACAGGCTGGCAAAATTTGAAAAGTATGTTCTGTATAGATGCGAACAACCAATGTTGTTTGTACAAGATAATGTACTCTGTCTTGCTTTGTTTTGTCGCTTAGTTTTGAGTATAGTGAGATATTGTACTTCCACCCTACTAAAATCCCTTTTGGAGATTGTAGTATCTGTAAATAAATAATAAAAAAATATTATAATAAAGAAATTTAGGATTGTCCCCGGACATGCATGGCCAAACTTACTTAATCACACCCTATGAGTAAATTATAGGTAAAATACAGGTATATACCGGGTTTCACACCAGTCAACAGACACCACTGACCAGAGTTAACATTTGATGCTTGCATGAAGAAACAGAACACACTCAATGGATGGCTGTCTACAATAAGAGGGATAAATGTGCACACATGTAAAAACTACATCTATTTGTAGTTCTACCTGAATACCTGAATACCATCTACCTGAATAAATATGCTATCTATATGCTAGTGTTTTAGGCATTTTCTACTTGAACAAAGCTCTTGATTTAACAAAATAATTATTGTGTCCAATCAGCTTTGTTAAATACACCTGTTGAGAAAAAATTATGGCTGTCAACAGCATGTGTAAACTTCATGCATGGGTTCAAGCAATATAAGCAGAAGGACCAAAATGCACCTCAGTTATTTCGAAGTTCAATTCCACGTCGGTTGTATCAAAGTCTTGCCGCGGCGCACCCTCACTGCTTGATGACGATTCTCCTTTGGAAACAACATTCAAGGCAGAGGTCGTCTCAATCTTTGTTGGGAGTTCACGTTCCTGAGAGGGAAAGAAAAGAAATAGAAGGCTGAGCTTCCAAGAAGCTAATGTATATAGCAGAATGAATGGCTGAGTGAGGCAATGCACTTTTCAGAAGAAAAAAAGTGAGTTACATAATTGACAGGCACGAGAAAGCAGACACATACAAGCACTGACTTGTACCTCAAGTTTAGTTGACAAGCCAATATATTTGCAGCCAAAAAGCATCTGCAGAAGAAAGTATTCTTATGAAGATCAGAAGCATACACTGTTGGGCCAGTTGGTGCGTCATCTAGTTTCTTCCTGCCCGTATTTCGGCTCAACGACCCCCCCCCCCCCCCTACATGATATTCTTATGAACTTCAGAAGATGTGTGATCTCTGAAGACTCTAGGATCAGCTGAAGACATAACTTGAAAATCCTTGCAGGGCTCACTTTAAGCTGACGCTTCTTGATGTTTGCCTACTAAGAGTTTGCATAGACCTGCTAATGCTTCCCCTGTCCTCCCCAAGTCCAGGTGGAATGTTTCCTGAGCAAAAAGTTCAATAAGAGTAATGAGTCAAGCTTACTTATAATCAACCTGAGTATCTCGCAGCATCCATTTGTTATATTCAAATATTTGTCATAGATGGTTCACTTAGAAAGAAACAAAACATGCCATAGTTGCCAGCTGAAATGCAATGCTAATTCGGGGGAAAAAAATCAGTGCTACTTGTTTGCCTCTGCAGAACAGAAGAAATACTCGATGACGGTGCTCTCAAGTTTGTCGGCACTCGTCCAGTGTGGTTCTTTCTTTGTCCTACCCGTTAGTGCTATCGACTCTCCCAATTGTTGCCTAGAGTCTCTTTGAAAGTCTGTGGAGTTGTGTAGGGCAGCCAGCTGATGATAGTAATGGTGCCAGCAGGGAGCCTTTAAGACACCCAAGCTGCATTTGTATGAAGGCTCTCGCCTGCAACGTCTAGTAAGGCCCTCTTCATATTTTGCGGTATCTGCAATGATTTTTTGCAAGGGCCATACCTTCCAGGAAACCCCTGGGCGGCAGCAGCTGCCGCCACTGGGAAAAGGTGGCCTGCCTAAAAGAGGCACGAGAAACCACTAGCCCATCTGAAATTGGCTTGGGAAGACTGCCAGTACCAGGTAGGCCATTTTTATCGATAATCACAGCGTCATGCACGAGCACCACAGCAGGTGAGCTGCCGCTGTACTGCAGCCATGTGTTTGAGGTAATTGAACAGCCATGCTCAAGGATGTTCAATGGACCCACAACATGGCGCCATTGCAATGTATATTTTGACATTCATAGTAGACACAGAGCAGTACAATACGAAAAGCACCAAGAATGAGAGGACACATACACAGTGCTAACTTTCATCTGTATGTGTCTTCTCATTCTTGGTCCCTGTCGTGTCGCGCTGCTCCATGTCTACCACGAATCCAAACCAACTAGCCCGGCAATGTGCCCTAGCATAATTTGACAGCTGAACTGTTTCTGTTTGCAATAAACGAGTACAGTAGAACCTCGTTCATGCATTTTGGAAAAACTGCAAGAAAGACATTATAACCAGGAAAAAGTATGATCCAAAGTAGCTAAAAATATTTGACAGACTCAACTTTTGTTTACTTCTACGCAATTCGAAGTGTCGCACAGTACACTGCGGCACGAGACAGCATGAGATGGCATGAGACGGCACGAAACGCCATAGTGCACTGAGCTGGTGGTGCTCCGGCGGCCCGAGACACATTTTATTGCTTTCCTATTGCATGGTGTTCTAAGAGGGTGATGGGATACCGAAGCAAATTCAAGCTGGTAGGCGATGTCAGTTGCCGCAGAAGCGAAATGGGATGCCCATATCACAACGCCTGCAGCAGGGAACGACGGCACATTTGGATCATTGCCTATTAAAAGTGTGGAGTATGCTACCGATAGCACTAGGCATCCCATGCTGTAAGGGATAGGTGAAGATGCTTATCGCAATAGATTTAGCGGCGATAGCTGTGAATGCGGCATGCGACAACCGGGGCGGAGATATGCTGGTACATGCATAAGGAACTGTGCGTGCCGTCCTTTTCATGTGAGATGGGTGGCTATATACTGTTCTAGATCGTGTGCACCTCACGCCTTTTCTTGTGCACTGGATTCAGCGGCCGGAAAACATATATGATCGCAGTCTGCAGCAGGAAACGGCAGCGTGTTTCCGTCACCGCATATTAAAAGCATGTGCTATGCTTCCGACGGCACCACACACTATGAAACAGATAGGCGAAGATGCTTATCGCAATAGGATTGGCAGTGATAGCTGTGAATGCTGCATGCGACGACCATGAAGGAGATTTGCTAATACCGAAATGAGAAGCTGAATGCACACCAGCATTTTCAAGCGAGACAGGCGGGTGAGTATTGCGGTGAAGCTACCGTAGCGAGCAGCTATATAACGTTCTCGATCGCGCGTGCCTTGTGCATTTTCTTGTTTATATGGGATCTAGCGACCGAAAAATGTGTCATACAATCGCAGTTCGGCGATGTACTGAACGATGGTGCCAAAAAATTTCGTTTTCGGGAATGTATTAACCGGTAAAAATGAGTGCAACTTTAATGGGTCATTTTTTGTGTTCTCAAGTGAAAACGTTGGCGCCAGGAAAGCATACATAACGGGAACGTATGAACAAGGTTCCACTATTTGTCTTAAGTACAGGTCTTAAGTACGGGCATCTAAGTGGACTTGACAGCAAAACAGTTCTAGCTTCAATGATCAAAACCAAAGAATTTTCTACTGCTGAGATTCATGTAAAGAATAGAAAAGGAACACAAAGAGAAAAGGTGGCACAAGAAATTTTCAATTCCTCAAATACATGCAAAGCTATTTGGAAGTCTCTTGAAACCAAAGTTAATGAACAAAATGTAAAAATTTCTTGCAGTTCCTGTTTCACTAACAATGGAACTTGAAGAGGCTGGTAGATCATATGCAGTCTGTCATATTACAAATGCCATGCACAGGCCATAATCAAATATTCAAACAAAAGAATTTGGCTCATATTCAAAATTTTAGATACTATGTGCACACCTGTAAGAGAACAGTAAAGAGAGATGACAGCAAAGAGATGACAGCAAAGAGATGACAGCAAAGAGATGACAGCAAAGAGATGACAGCAAAGAGATGACAGCAAACTGCTTGCATTCCTTACGGCTAATGGGATGACAGGAGCTGCTTCCACTACTTTGGGCGGTGTACTGGCGCTTGCAGTCGGGATGCTGTTCAATACCTTCAGTACTTGCACCAGCTTGAAATCGGTAACCGACACCCGTAGCAGCGGCAGCTTCCCGGTTACTCGAACTCTGCATTCAAGCACAAATTAGAACCAAGCCATCTGGGGCAACATAAAATAATTCTACAGCACTGCAAAAACAGCAACGAAGCAAGAAGAGTACTAGTTGAACTAGAATTAGACTACTAAGAGCTACAGCAAGACAGCACCCTTCAACAAGAAAGGCGAAGGCAAACATGGAGTTGTGCAATGAACATGAAACATTCCACGTCTGTTACAGCGGATAATCACACAATATACCAATAGCCTCACTTAACTTGGTCTGCCTATATTACCAATGCAACAGATCCTGCTTTTAAGGACTCATATAAAACAAACTATTGGCTACAACGAACAAAACTTACTGCAAATTTTGTCCGGATGGTGCATGTATAACATACTCACCTGTGGCACTGTGTACATGCGGCAGTTCACTGCATGCAACTTTCTTCGGCCGCTCGCGGAATGCACAAACATGCACATTTTTTAAAAAAGTACTGACGACTGCCAAAAGCATGTCACAAGATGTTGGGCGGAAATGAAAAGATCATGATTTATAGCGATAATTGAGCATGCTATTCGAGATTTAAGTAATTGGCACAGCAAACTTCAAGAAACTAGCACCAAAACCTGGGTACTTGAGATGTATGCAGTGAGATCAATACAGTGGAACCTCGGTTAAACATTTTAGAAGAAATAAATGCAAGAAAAACGTACTAAACAACAAAACGTATTATCTGAAGTCACTAAAACACTTGGCAGACTCAACTGTTGTTGACATCTACGTAATGCGAGCGTTGCGCGAATCATTGCGGCATGACACGGTGACTCGTGCTAAGCCACTGGGGCCTCAGCGGTCCAAGACCAACATTCATCATCATCATCATCATCATCATCATCATCATCATTTATTTATTTATCCTTAACCCTTTGAGGGTCAATGACGTAAATATAAGGCGCCATGAACAAGTTCCAAAATGGTCGATGCCATATATTTATGGCGCGATCTGTACGTTTAAAAAGCACGCCAATTTCCTAACCTTTCCTTTTCTGTCATGTGCTGCCACTATGTGGGAATACAGGGAATTTTTTTCGCGCGCCTCCCTCTCTTTGTTTTTGTTGCATGATTTGTTTTAGGGCTAGTTTGCTCCCGTGCCTCTATATACTACCGCTGGTGCATTGGTGCGCGCGCAGTTGAACGACGGTTCGTGTTTAGTTTCGCGAGCAGTGTCAGTTTCTTGCGCTTGCAAAACTGATGGCTAACTCTTTACTAAATGCTCAAAGGGTGACTGTCTCTTTCTCGCTTGTTTAGTGCTCACAGGGGTGTGCATAGGAAGGATGCCGCCATGCATGCGTTTCTGTTGCTTTTTTTTTTTTTTTTTTGACACTCGCGAAAACTAATTGCCTCTGGTTGACGATAAGATTAAGAGTAGCGGAAGTTTGTCGCACGTTGTGCTTTCTTGACGGGCACAGAACACAGATTTCTTGAGTGCGCGCACCTACGCAGTTCGATTACGCTATGGATGTACATATTAGTGTAAGAGCAGGAACATTTGAGTCTTGCAAAATATTCTCGTGCAAGCATATTTAAGGCATTGAACTATGTGTATAAAAATGCATCAAATTTATAATCCTTATAAGTTTATTTCCTTTTTTATTGTTATTATTCATGAATGAAGAGTACATGTATACCAACGCAAAATATTTTTTTCTCACTTTTAGGTCACCCTAGAAAAATTGCAGTAAATGTTTTTCGAAATAAGCCCCTAAGAAGAATTGGATTCTGCAATAAAATAAACCGACCCTGGGCAATCGCATATGGCGAAAAAAATTGACCCTCAAAGGGTTAAGGGCCTGTGATGGGGCATTGCATAAAAGGGGGGGGGGGTAACAAATGGTAACCGCGGGTCACAAAGATAAAACATGTTAATACAGATTACAAGAACTGGTAAACACAGTAAACACATGAAAATGAAAAAGCCGATAAAAGGGCTTAATACTGGGGCTGTGGACAACACTGGTGTAATAACAACATGAAAGAGCGTAGGTTAGGGCGTGTTGGTATTCCATAACTGAGGTTTTTTAGAGCACGAAAAAGGACAAAAGCCAGTGGCAAGACGCGGACACAGCGCTAAAAGGTGTGGCCTCCCTGCAAGACGCGCTGTGTCCACGTCTTGCCACTGTCTTTCGTCCCTTCCCGTGCGCTAAAAAACCTCAGTTAATAATAACAGTTTAAATTCTACAGAATTTGTTTCATTGACGATACCGTCAGGAAGTACATTCCAATCCGATATGGCAGTCGGCAGAAATAACTTATTGAAAGCATTAGTTGAACCATGAATGCATTGAACACTGTTACAATTAAACAGATGTCGTGATGATCTCATGGGCAGCAGAATTAGGCTCTCACGTAATTGAGGAAAATGATAATATAGCTTATGAAAAAGGCAGAGACCTGCTATCTTACGATGCGATGCCAGGGGGGTTAGACCAATCGAAGCTTTGATGTTAGTAACGCTCAACCGAGAATCATATTTGGGTGTTATAAAATGATGTTATAAATTGCCATTATTTTGGCTCTTCAGCAAGCTTACATATCGTTTGCGCTCCTTGAATTCGGCCTGGGTAAAAATTTCATTCTGGGGTTGTATGCGCCAAAACCACAATATGAATGTGAGGCATGTGGTAGTGGGGGGCTTCAGAATAATTCTGACCAGTTGGGAATCTTTAATGGGCATTGCACAGTACACAGGCATTTTTTGCATTTTGCACCACCCATGAAAATGCGGCTGCCATGGCTGGGATTTGGTATCGTACCCTTGGGCTTAGCAGTGCAATGTCAAACCCACTGAGACACCACAGCTGGCAATTTAGTCTGGATTAGCAGCTTTTTCAGGCGGAGCATTTTGTCAGTAAATTTTGACATGCTCACTCAGCATGAATGGTTGCAGCATGAGACGCTGATCAATGTCGCGTTAGTGAGGCCTGAGCAGAATGTTGTCATTTTTCTATGGCGCAGCATTTGAAGTCTGCCACAGGAACCTGAAACGAAATTGAGGTTGTGGACGACGATAAAATGGGTTGCTGCCAGAGCGAAACATGACACTCACTTTGCGCTACCTGCAGCAGGGAATGGCGTTGTGTTTATGTCATCGCCTACTAGAGGCATGCAGTATCCTTCCAAAAGCACTGCACTACATGTGCTACGACATGCAGCATGTGACTACCCGTGAGGAGATGTGCTTTTACGGCAATGGAAAACCGAGTGCGTGCAAGCATTTTCATAACACATCAGCCGACGAGTACTGTGGAGAAGCTGCTGCTGCGGCGTGTGGCTATGTTCTTGATCACGTGTATTTCACGCCTTTTCTTGTTTACATAAAATTTATAGCAGCAGGAAAACATATCATGATTGCAGTTTGGCGATGTACTGAAAACTTAGTGCTGAAATATTGTGTTTTTCGAGAATGTGTCAACCAGTAACGGAGAAGCATAACTATATTGGGTCATTTTTTGTGTTGTCAATCACGAATGTTGGTGCCGGGAAATCATATGAAATGAGAATGTACTAACAAGCTTCTACTGTATAAGTAAGTCTGCCGTTATTAAGTTCAGCATACTCATTATTAATAATCAGTGTTTATATTAGATAAGCATTTGCACTTTATTCTATGCATAGTACAAACAAAAAGGTTCATGCTAATGAGCGGTGCTGCCTTTACAAAAATGGGTGGAGCGAGAGAGCCGTGGCGGCCCTCACTGCATGGTGGCACACGCGAGTGCTTCTGTAAGCGCGCGAGCTTGTGAGTGAGTACCCCAAGTTCTGAGGTCTCCCTGCGAGCTACAAAATGCCACTGACTAATTGTGCCATAAATGGGCGCCAGAGATACAAAAAATATGAGGACACCTAAGCACTTCTCATGAGTTGTGAATGCGAAAGCACTAGTGTCCAATTGAACACCGCTGAGCGATCCTTTGAGGTATGAACTCCTTGCAGGCAGCCGCGGCGGTGCTCTCTCCCCTCACGTAATACAGCGGCAGCGGTTGTTGCCTTTCGCCCATTCTGCTGAGTCAAGGCCCGAGCCAGCAAGCACGAGCCAGCGTCACGAGCACGCAAGGTAAGCTGGTGATGTGGCGTCACAGCCAATGGGAAGCTTCACAGCTACAGACACCACCGGCTCTTTTGCTCAATGGGCCATTTGGCGCTTTCGCATCAATAATAGCTCTACTGGCATATGCTACCACTTGCAGCCCGTCGATGCAAACAGGTAAAGAGCACGGGAAGAGTCAGTTGGTCACTCACTGCCACCTTATGCTTGCTTCTGCTCTGTGCACTGTTGCACAGCTGTGTCCTCTATCTTCGTGGATACCAGGCCACACTTGTCGTCTGCTTTCCACTAATGCCGGAATATAATCGCTATGGAGCTCATCTATCAGTGTTTGCAGCATGTTTCCAGCATACAACTACATCCTCGCTGAAGATCTAAAAATTCCAACAAAAAAAAAAAATGTTTCCCAGCATTTTTTTCCGCATTACCACTGCATGGTTGGACAATAACCAGTAACATTTCCATGGCACTAAAAACACAGGTACCATAAGAATTTGTTGTTGGTTGCTTTAAGAAACGAAAATACTACCAGCAGGTTTTCTCCAGAGGCATACCGCGCAAAAAGCCGCCTGCTAACAGTTAGTTAGGATGACCCCACAAGTAGCTCACTGCTGCCCCCAAGTGTCAGCTCAGTACAGAAGGCACAATGGCCAAGATTGCCACTAGAACTAACCCACATTGCTTTCAGCACTTCAGAAATAATCACCGACGAGTGCAAAATTCATTGTTTTGAGAAAGCCTTATTTCTCACCGAATCAATTCAGACAAGAAAAATTTGACTGCTATTTACAGTGTCTACACAGCAAAGCACGATACGGTCAAGCCATCTCGCATGCAGTGCAGTTGTGGCTAGACCACGGAGTAAGACATATAGGAGGTGAAACTCCCGTCAGCGCGAGCGAGCGCGGGCGACCAGATAAAGTCACAATTGTTGTATGCGCCGACGGGGCCATATACAGTGGCGGTGCCATGCGGCGCGTCGTAGAAGCCGCAGTGAAAAAAAAAAAAAAGGCAGCGCCCGGGCAGGCGGCTCCGGCCACTCCGGCGCGCTCTCAACGGCAGTAATTTCTTTCCAGGCCGCCAGCACGATAACGGCTCCGCGGGCTTGTGACCCTTTCTGGTCGCCGCAAACAGCGGAGTTTCCACTCCTAAATATTTCTTGCTCCGTGGGCTAGACGTAGATGTTGAGTTTAACTTGCTTCACATCGCAGCTCTTGTTCGTGCTAAGAGTTTGACAGTGGTCGTCGCTTGTCCTCAAAGATAATATTACAACATCAGTTTATTCTACCGACCATTGTTCTGTGTGAAGGACAGTAGGCAATGCTTAGGTCAGCCGTGACGAGTTCTGGCGGGATGAGGCGTTGGCCACAGTGACAGAAATATTGCTTGAACCCATTTTTTCCCCCCAATAGAAAAATTTTGCCATTGCACAGGGCAGAGTTTATGCTATTGTGGAGGAAAACTGCTGCCTATTTTACGGAAGCCAGTGTTTGGAAAAATGGTGGAAAGCAAGAAGCCACGCTGCTATACCATAGTTATACAGTTATGGAAATCTATTGATCTACTGGCTTAATTATTTTTTAGTTTCGCTTTTTTTTTCATAATTGTATTATAATTTCATGCAAGTTCCAATAATCAAACACTAAATGGTGCAATGTTTCAGAACATACAGCTGCCTTTATTTTGGTTAGAACACACTTCAGATATAACAGACCTTTCTTCATGGTTATTACAATCTGTTGCAATGAGCGTCGACTGTAGTGTGGTCACCGAACTGCTATCAATGACTGTACAAACTTGGTATATAGAGAGTCTCACACTGTCGAAAAAGATATTAACGTGTGTCGACTTTCTTTGTGCTAGTGTTTATGCTGTGGTACAAGTGTATACGCATTTCTTGTTCTGCAAAGTGCACTTCAAATATGCGATTGCTATCATATATTATTGTAGTCATTGTAAGTTCTAGCAAAACTGGCAATCCATTAACAAATGTGTATGCAACACAAAGTCTCCCAATCATTCCAGAACAATGATGCCCAACAAACAGGTGAGAAATGTATGGCACATCATTCCACTAAATGATTGTCGACCATGTTCTTCGTCACTGCTGCCACACATTGCATCTTTCTTTAACAGCTATGAGTTAACCCAACAAAAGGTTGATGTTTCTTCAGTATGTCATCAAGCAGCGTTTTCACGAATACAACAGTTACCATTTATCCAACTGCTTTCATATTCTTTTGCAATGCCTTCATTCTCAAAAGTGCTTGCAGTAGCACAAAAGCACTCACTTTGGCAAGCGGACATTGTCTGCGATGATGCACTTGTCAATTTCCACCAATACATCAGTGGGCTGCAGGACATGTAGCTCAGAGTTGCCGCTCCTAAGCATGGACTTCCACTCTTTATCTGAAATTAAAGTTTGCTGGCTTAAGTGGAGATGCTCGAGTGGCAATAAGAGTCTACAAGCAATCACGGTCAAAAATACGAGGCCCATGGCTCTAGGTGCAGGAGCGACTGCGGGGCCACACCGCGGCACTGCTATCTCGATTGGGCGCCTGCTGTGAGGGTGTATAGAATTACAACAAACTTCGCCCTCACTCTCGTATGGCTGTGCCACCCGCTTGATAAATTTCAAACGCAACGCTCAGCTCTTTCGCTGCTGATGGTCAGTGCACAGGAGGGCACTTCCATTTTGTTTCATTTTCTGGGCTGCTGTAGTTTTTGGCACGGCGGTGGCAGACGGCATCCGGGCACGGCTGGCAGGCTCAAACGGTTTCTGCAACGCGAGCCTCGTAACGCTTTCGCCTTAAGTGAGAATGGAACATTAGACAGAACGGGCGTTGACACCAACAAAGTGGTGGCTGTTTGCTTGCTACTCCTATGCAGCAGTGCCTTGCCATGGCATCTGAACCGTCCGTTCAAGCACCAGATATGGAAGCACGGCACACAAGGATGCAAGGTGCACATAGACATGAGGCGTGAACCCAAATTGCACACTGCCGGGCATATGTGCCGTGCGCTTAGCCGAACGGCCGGACGCGCACGTGCCGGAGCTGGTACATGTGTGCAAGAGATGTGAGCAGGCACTGGTTTGGGGAGGAAGGCAAGCACGCACCGACTCTTTCGGACTGATTGTCAGTTGCGAAACAGCCAAACGCCACACTTGAAATTTACCAAGCATGCAACTTGGCCACACAAGAGTGAGAGTGAAGATTGGTGTCGCTCAGTGCACCCTCGCAACAAGTGCCAGACGAAGACAGCAGCACCGCGGTGCGAACCCACAGTCGCTCCTGTGCTCAGAGCCGAGGGCCATGTATTTTTTATCACGATTGTGCTTAGCATGAAGCACCAATGGCTCATTGCAATATTCAGCTTAGGTCATGAGTAACAGAATGAATGACAACAGGACGTTAGTTTTTCAGGATATCTAAAGATCAGCAGTACTGACCTGGGGGGCATACCACAATTTCAGTAGCCGTCACGCGTACAGTGTATTTTTCATACGCCTGGGATATCATGACCTGCATCACTTCAGACTGCACCAAAAGAGAAGAAGAAACAAAAAAAATTTATGCAACAATGCACCAATCAACAAATCAGAGTTCCCCCACTGCCTTAACCTCTAATGTGTGTTCTTGTTCTTGCTGACGGCAATTCTGAACGCAAAGACAAAATGTAGCAATTTTTAGAGAATTATGCTTTGCCAATGAGAACAGCTTGTGCCATGTTGCTTGCTACAATATTGCTGTGTTTTTCAATACAACAACGAAACTACCATCTATAATCAATGGAACTGTGATAGCATATCTTTATACTTTTATTCTTTTTCTTTTCTTTTTTTTCATATTGAATGTGTGCTACACACATAGGAACCAAGTAAAACAGCAAATTTCAGCTAAAACTTTTTATCCTGAATTATTCCACCAATAATGTGTGCTGCTGCCTTCACTGATCAAGGCAGCAGCCCTTTCGTATGAAATACCCAAACAGTCATCGTAATCGTAATGCAGTAGAACCTTGTTCATACATTTTGGAAAAAACTGCGCGAAAAGACATACTACAGTAAAACCTCGTTAAACTGTACCCGCTTAAACAGTAGTTTCGTTTTAAAAGTAGTAAAGTCAAATCCCCGAATCAGCTGCCATTGAACATAATGTGTTTTGTATCCGCATAAACCATATCAGCTTATTGCGTACGCATCGGTTAAAACGTAGCGTTTCAACTTTTCGTCGCGCAAACACGGCGGTGAACCGTCTCCATCGGGCGGCCCGGCAGAACAACAAGCCTCAGAGATTGGAACAACGGCCTCCAAGCGCCCTGTGTGTTTGTACGAAGCCACATCAACATTAACATCATTTCGATGCCGTGCTTTCTCTATGACTATGGCCGTGCCAGAGAGCGTTATGGTGTCGTGCAAGCGAGGACTCGCGTCATTCTGAAGTTCGGATAAAAAAGACGCCGGGTGCTCAGTATAGAAGAAAAATTAGACATCGTCCATGCTGTAGAATGTGACACGAAGAAGTCGGCGCTGGCACGCAACAGGGATCTGCTGCTGGCTACAGTGTGTGGCATTTGGAATGCTAAGAAGTTGCTCGGCAGCGCTGCTGCGACCGCGAAGACATGTCGGCTACGAGGTTCGACTTTTTGCCATCGCTGTTGTTGCTGAAGTGTCGACTAGTGACAGTGATGAGGATGACACGAAAAGCGACAACACGGGCGATTCAAGCCCGACAGTGGCACAAGCTGCGTGTTACGTCAGCCTCATGAATGCAATTGTTGCGACGAGAACAGGGGCGCGATAACGTAATTCTATTCCAAATGAAATGTATTCTAAACTCCGGCATCCGGCAATGAAAAAGGCGCCCCCGGGACTTCTGCAGCACTACTGTGCACGTGCACGGAGAATATGTAACGCCAACGAGGAATCTGCCATGCAAGTGTTTGCTGAGAAGAGGGGGCTGGCTGAAAAGCTGGCACGCAGCTTCAGTAAGTTTGAGGCCGCTGTCGTCGTCGTGCTAGGCCGCCGTGGCATCAAATGAAAATAACACTTCTGTCGCGCGAAGTGAATAAATACTGCATGTTTTTTTCCCCTTTCATCGCACTCTCTCTGAGTTCCGTTTTCGACAGGTAAGTGGGTGATCTCATGCTATTCGGTTAAACAGTACTACCGTTTAGTACATACTTTTTCCGAGCTCCGGCCAACTACGGTTTAACGAGGTTTCACTGTAACCTGGAAAATGTACGACTGAAAGTAAGCAACAAATTTTGACAGATTGAACTATTGTTGACAGCTACGTAATATGATGTGTCGTGCGGATCATCATTGCGGCAGCTAGTGGTGCTCGGGCGACCCCAGACGCGTTTTATTTTCCTATCGCATAGTGTTTCAACAGGGCAACGGGACACCGAAACAGAAACGAGCTGGTGGGCAATGCCGGATGCCCCCGAAACGAAATGTGAGGCCCACATCGCGACGCCTGCGGTAAGGAATGGTGGCACGTTTGGATTATCGCCTACTAAAAACGTGCAGTGCACTACCAATGCCACTATACACCATATGCTGTGGAGCAGATAGTTGAAGATGCTTATTGTAATAGGTTTGGCGGTGATAGCTTGAATGCGGCGTGCGACGGCGGAGGTGGAGATTTGCTGGTACCAGAATAAGAAACTGTGTGCGCCATCGTTTTCATGTGAGACAAACGGCTATATACAGTTCTCTATTGCACGCCCTCGTGCTTTTTCTTGTTCACATGGGATCTAGTGGCTGGAAAATATCTGTAGCCCGTCTGTAGCGAACGGCAGCATGTTTCGGTTATTGTCTATTAAAAGCATGCACTACACTTCTGACGGCCCCTTGCGCAGTGATACAGATAGGCGAAGATGCTTATCGCAATAGGATTGGCGGTGATAGCTGTGAATGCCGCATGCGACAACCCCGACAATGATTTGCTGATACTGAAATGAGAAACTGAGTGCGCACTGGTGTTTTCACGCGAGATGGATGGGTGAGTATTGCGGTGAAGCTGCCACACTGGGCAGCTACCATACTGGTCTTGATCGCGCATGCCTCGCGAACTTTCATGTCTATATGGGAAAATATGTCATACGATAATAGTTTGGTAACATACTGAACGTTGGTGCCAAAAAATCGTGTTTTCTGGGAGCATATGAACCGGTCAAAAATGAGTGTTACTCTATTGGATCATCCTTTGTGTCCTTGACTGCTAACCTTGGCACCAGAAAGACTTAAGTAACGGGAACGTATCAACAAGGTTCTACTACACTCCAGTTGTGCAGGACAGTCCTTGATAACCTGCACAGGTGAGCACAACACATTATCATAATTTATAGTGTTTATTGGCACAAGGCACAAAAGAGCACCATGAAAAAGGCAACAAGTTGCCAATGAAAAAATGAATTGTGAATGCTAGATGTAACATGGCTTTAAAAAATCTCAGAAAGTTATTCACAGTAAAATGCATAAAATACATATATAAATATCAAAATAATGACAATTAATACTGATTTGTGTTATGACTATAAAAACTTTGCTACAAATAGTCAAGCATGTCAGTGACAGAAGCACTAGTGCCTCGCCAGTGCTCTTAAACGCAAGGGCTGGGAGGCATGGGGTCTAGAAAAATGCTATCGCAGCAGCAGCCTCCAGTGAAAGGATGTGCTACAAATATCTTGTGCTGATAACTCACTATGTACCAGCATCTTGTAAAAACTTTAAAAAGTAACTTGCTGTCAAAAAAGTGGTTCTACGCCAATAAACATTGCCAGGTGGTGAGGAATGTGTGGTGTCATTGAACTATGACAGTATTTGGAGGCACTATTTCGAGCAATCAAAAGTGGTGCAGATATTTCACGCAGTGAACAGAATGAAATACCTCGGTGCTCCCAGACTTGACTAGCTCGCGCACTGTAGGCGCCTTGCGACTCCTCGGCAGGCCGTGAACATAGAGCTGACCGAAGCTGATCACCAAAAGGAGCTTGTTGCTGAAACCACCACATGGAAACACAATTATGAAGGGCATCGTTGACATGTGCTCACTTCAGCTTTAGTCGCCTCTAGAAAAAAGAAAAATCAGAGACAACAATATCCAGCACATTGCAACGCATAGGAGGGCAAACCCTAATTTAGTCATTTTAGTTTTTTCTGCAGCTAGGTGGCAGCATCCTACAGTTCTATGTGCCAATGTGTTAAGTGTCCCTGTGTTTTTATGGAGGAAGCCGTTAGTTTTAAACAGTTCTTGGCAGTGCCTGTGAACATCACAATTTTGTGATGGATGAACACTAAAAGCCGAGCGTTTGTGTGCCAAGATCAGTTTCTTTTTTCTTTTTCTTTTTTTATATGTCAAGGGTGGAGGTGGGGGCTGTAACTGAAACTGCTGTCATGCTTTGGCAAGGATAAAGTCAATCTCAGCTCTTCCGGTAGTTTTCTTGTTTTCTTGGTTGGGTAATGGTTGCCGTGTCACAGAGAAACCCCACTGGTGGGCTTCAAGTTGACGTAACAAGGATTTCACAGAACTTCTGTAGGCAATAAAAAAAGACCATTGGCAAAGATTCAGAGGAGAAATGTTTAGAATGCGGAATGTTCCAATAAGTTTTAAATTCACATTTTTCATGTTAAGATTTTTTGCCAAGTCATTGCCTGTACTTCTCGCTAACAATTCATACAGGATAGCATTGACGCCAGCCACACTCTGAAAGGCTGCATTAAAATGCATGAAGCCTCGATAATGCAGAGCTGTAATATATGGCTGTGAGCTTGGGGGCCTTATGCTTTATAGTATAAGCAGCATTGGCCACTGGCATTGATGTGACACTGGCCAAAAAACACACCAAAGTCTGGGTATGCAGTACTAGAACCCCTCCAGTCCCACGCCCCTGCCACTTTTGCTAAGTAGCGCCAACCTTTCATGTGTGCCCCTGTTCCCCGATTCGTCGCTCAATCCATTTCTACAACTTCTACTTCCACGGTTTTTGTTTCCGGTAGTTCCACTTCCGGAATTCTCAGTTCTTGAATGTTTGCTTGTTGCATGCTCACACCTCTACGCTGCAGTAGAAGATGGCAGTGATGTCGCTCCCACTCGGAACCAGAAGCTGTGACTACGCAAGTTCCTTTAACACTGAAGTTGAGGGGATGAGCGAGGAAGGAGCATGGTGGAGGTGGGTAGGTTGGCGGTACATTAATTTGGTAAGTTTCTTGGCAGCCAGGCAGACAGGCACTTCCGTCTTCATGACATTCGCAGCAACATTAGCAAAATAACTGGTACTTGCGCTCCTGAAAAAGATGCCTGGCTTAGTGGCTACTATTATCTAAATGTACACAAAGCACCTTGGATTCACAGAATATTTAGCAGGCTCTAGCCAATTCCAAGTGTTGTCTTACAGGAGGGACACTAAAGAGGTATACTAAGCAGTATTAGTAAATTACAGCTTCTGTAATAGCAGAGCAGCTGCTCTTACTGAGGGGATGCTTGGTAAGTCACAAATAATAAAACAAAAGTCACGTGGCAACACCGCCAGTGAAGTTCTCACACCATCTTGCCATGACATCATCGATTTTGACAGCGTCTGTTCAGGTATAGTTTGTTGATAAAGAATTACAATTGCTGCGAGAGACATGCAACATACTGTACGAACAAGCGACTGCATGAGGTGACCAGTGCCAGAAGTCAGTGGAAAGCATAGGAAAGGTACACTTTGCCCCCTTCCACACCCATACCTGCCAACCTGGCGAGATAAAAAATCGGGGGATTTATTCGCACCAACGAGGGGGTGAGGGGGGGTTGCATTCACTGTTTTAACTTCCGGTGGGACCGGGTGGGGGGGTTCAAACTTTCAGGCAGTGTTTGATGAGTCCTTTTGCAGGGACCTCCTTGCAGTAGCAGTCTTTGCTCACTTCAAAAATTTGTCCGAGTAGCTTTGCTCAAAACATGGTCCAGACTGACGGCCCTTCACTAGCAGCAGGTGTTGGAGGGTTGTGTTGCACATTGATGAGCGGAATTCAGTCCTAGTTTTTCTCGCCGTGCTAAAATCCTCTCAAACTCTGTCCTGCTATGCAGTATCACGAGTAAATAGAGCATCACCTTAGCAACTCAGTGAAATATGTTTTCCAACCATACACCTCTGCATGTCCCACCTTTCTTCATTTATAATGTGCTCTTGAAGACTATATGCCTGTAGTGTGGCAAACTCAGCTTCGAGAGCATCTAAAGCGTCTTCAGCAGATTCACTGGAATCTCGGGGCAGCAGCTGAGGGAAGCTGAATAAAAAAACAGACTCGAGAGCGATGCCTGTGAAATAAATTTCAGGTTGGCCACCTCCGCATTCTTGCGAGTTGCATTTCAGAGTTGCGTCGACATCCATAATGCTTCACCTCGTCGCATTTCGGAAACATTTTCCGTAGAAGAGGCCCAACGTGGTCGCTGACACTAAGAGGTAGGTTGTGTTCGACGAGGAATCCCGTAAACAGGCACTCCACACGTATGACACTGTTGTCGCAGTTGTTCCAGAGAAAGTTCACTATGTTGTCTTGCTGCTCAGCGGTGCGCCGTGGAAACGTGCAGTTTCAATTTGCCTTTACCACCGTGTGCTGACGTCGTATCCACACGTTGTACAAAATGCATAAGGTTCTTCTTTTGATGTCAAAAAGCACAGGAATTCAGAAGTATAAGATCGCAAAAACTTCTGCAAATACCTTTTATTGGGCTTTGATAGCGCCATGGCATCAAGCACACGAGGATTGTAACATTACACGGTGCACTGCATACACATGGCCTAGCCAACACTAATCATACACACAAGCAGCAATGACTTGCAAGCAGCAGCAACAAGATGCACCATGGAGGAAGGCCCGCATGAAATGCAAGAGCTACCATAGAATAAAGAACAGAGCTACATTGGCTCTCGCTTACTAGGCACCATAGTCGGCTGCTTAGTCGATGATACCGATGGTGCTAGTGCGGCAGTTGTTGGTGATGCTGACGATCAGAATGTGGCTTTAGATTTCGCAGTACCGTTTTCGCAAAAACCATTATTGCACGAACAGAGACCACTTTTTGGGAGATATAATACTGTGATCGTGCAATCGGAAAGTTCAGTAAAAATTGGGAGTCTCCGTGGTGAATCAGGAGGGCTGGCAGGTATGCACAGCCCACCTCCCCCCACTTCCCGCCAGCACTTGTGTACAACACTGTTGTGAATGCTTCCTTGAGATTAGTGAAAAATTATCCATCCCCCAGCAAGCAGGAAGGCTCTTTTATGGAGATAAAGTAAACAGGTATGAAAGAGCAAGTTTCAGAGGGAGATCATCTCACTTGCTAGGAGTCACTTTACTGCGTGTTACTTTGGAGTGCCTATCCCATGAACTAACTAGTTGCCCAACAAGGTGAATTGAGAGGTAAGCCGACCTCTTTACTTCAGTCATTTGCAAAGTGGGTAACCCTCTGCCTAGTGATTAGTTCATTTTGCTTATAGCAATAAATACACATATTGGGAGTGTGTGCTGCCATTTCTGCCTTATTTGTTCAGAGCTCGCACAGTTGTGATTTCCTTGCTTATCAGGTTGGTGATAAGTTACAGACCAACGAAAGTGGCCAGACCCTGAGTGTGCCTTCTGCCCCAGCCACATGCAGAACCGACCTCATACATCGCATTAAAAATGTACTGAAGACTTTTACCTAGCTAGTTTTGAGAACTAATCCCAGATACTAAAGATATTAAAAAATTAAGTTGAACTCCCATAGAATGAGCGAAAAATGGATATTTGAATGAATAATTTACCAGTCTGAAGTGATTTCTAAGTACTATTATTCTAAGCTGTCTAAGTATGCGTAAGCATCGTATGCGTAAACATTGTGCCACTCGCTGATCCCCATGCAGCCCGGTGTCATTATCAGTATTATGAAACTTGATCCAACCAATATAAAGCTTATCAAGTCTTTTCAGTCGTAATCAACCTTACCGGACTTACCCTTATCAGATTTGATACAACCATTACAAGCCCTTATTGCTCATTAGCACCTTATCCATCCGCACCGAACCACTACCAACAGTGATGAGACCCACATAACTCCTCATCACTCCTTATATATAATCCTTATCAACTCATTGACTGCTTATTTGTCTGTGCTGCATGATGCGAAGCACATGAGCCTTCATAGATCAGTGGCATTTTGGTCTGTGAAGGAATACCTCAAGGGATGGCGCATCCTGCAACCACCGAAACACAACGACATTGTCGAGTGTTTGGCATTAAATTTTCACAAAATCAGAATTTTCCTGATGTCTACAGCGCACCAAGTTGGCTCTACATGTGGTTCTAGAGATTACTTCTATTCCACAATCACCAAATATTTCAACAAAGCCATCATAGAAACAATGTTTTATATATTATTTTCTTCCCACTGATTCCTCTTTTTGATAGATAGGTTGCCTCATTGGGTAGGTAGAGAAATGCTTACGCATTTAGAAGAAATGGTTCCACTTTGAGGCATAATTGTGTCAAAATTCAAGCATTGAGAATAACAGTGCAGAGTAATAAAACACTTGCTAATTCCTTATATATTCATTAATACATAGCCAGGTTTATCAATATCCATTCTTGCTCCTCTCCTCTGCAATGTGTGGGGTCTCTCACACCCGTACTCTTGGGACAAAGGAACGACAACACAGTAGTGCAAACAATCACAAGGGCATTTATTGCACCTTTCATAGATCAGTGCCTGCTAGCCGAGTTGCTATCCACAAAGCATGCCGGTGGGCGCGCGACAAATCTAGAAGCCTGACTCACCGCGACCGGAAGCGAGCGAGTATGTTCGCCCCATGCTAGATCCCAACGCCTGGTCCTTCGCGTGTATGGTCACGCGAATCGTGGCGCGTTCGAAGGCGGCCACGCGAGGCGGTCTCGCAGAAGCATGGGTCGGCGCGCGGGACGTCCTCGCTGTTAGCCGACCCGCCGGGGAAGAGGGTCGCTCCACGCGCGGCACGGTACATCCGTCCCGCTTGCTGTCTCGACCCCCAAGAGAGACCGAGCGCCTTGTCTCCCGGCGCCCGAGTAACCCCGCAGCGGCGCGACGCTTGCGCCATCTCTCGCACCGCGCTTGTACCACTCCTACCGCCGCGTGGCCTGGCGCCCGCGGCGGGCGAAGCCGCCCTGCAGGAGACTAGCCATGCGGGAAAACTAGATCTCAGGGGAGGCGTGAGAGTCACGCATCCCCACAAATGCCATACTAGTAATTACTGTAGCTGCTACTGATAAAACATACAGCCCATGTGAGGAGAGCACCCATTAAAAATGAGGACTTCCTACACCTCAGATTAGCATCAATCAAATACATTAAGAGCATCAGTAAGGGGCCAACATTTGTCATTCTGCTGACCAGTACTCTCCAGTTAAATGCGGAAGTTGTGGAATCATTCTTGAACACGTTAAATCAAGAATAAAACTAAGATTAACACAAGAGAAGGCTACCACACACGGCCCAAGCACACGATTGAAATCTGAAGAAAACAATTCTGCGCTCAGAGCCAAACAATGTTGCCAAGACTCACTCCTTCTTCCGGCCACCTTCGTGGATGACTAGGTAGGATGGCTTTAGATCAACCAGCACCTCGAGAGCTTTCCGCTGCTCAATAGCATGCTGTAGCCCAGTGGCCGACATGGCCTTGATGTCGTTCAGCTTCGATACTGCCTGTGCCTGCAGCCTGCAAGCACAGCGAAAAGCACACTGTAACACTACACAAACTCTCGAGGGGTTGCACCCATTTTGGTTAATACACTCACAGCCAATTTAACAATGATATTAGGGTAGAAGCTTGGGCGAGTTGGTCGTAGTGAGTTATTAAGGGTTCATTACATGATAAGGACAAGTGGGCCAGTTTATGTGTTGTTTCAGAAAGCCTAACGAATACAGCGCAAAGGCACAAGATGCAAGAACAGTAGACACAACAAACACTCAACATCAACTGAAAGTTGACTGCATGCCCCAACGTCAAGTTCTACACACTTTAGATAAACATGGCAGATCAATGGCTAACCCCATCACTCAGTGTTTACATGCAAGCACCACTCCCTTCCAGTTCTGTGGAAAAGCATATTTTTTATTACACTCCATTCTTTAAGCATAGTAGGCAATGCTGCAGAAGCTATGCAAGTAGCGCGGTCATAGAATTCTCACTCAGCGCATCTTACAGTACTGTCGTTTTTATTTGAGATGCTTTCCAGAGAGTAACTTCATTAAAATCTCGTTATTTCAACCCTCGTTGATCTGGAAAATCAGATATTGGGTCATCCTCCGGTCCTGGCAAGTGGATGCATTATTTACTGTCATCAAGCTCTTATTAATTTGGACGTATTTGGACATGCACCAGTTAACTAGACAACCTTCGGAGTATGTCACATCTTGAGTATGTGATGCAAAAGGGCAAAAGTGGCGCCAGCATCTAAATTAAATGAAGTCACAGAGTTCGCACCATCACAGTCATCAACACGAATCATAGGGAACATGGGAACAACAGAAACACTTCACCATGTTGTATTCTGGTGTTTACCACAACATATGACATCACGTTGGCCAGGTGCCTTTAGAACTACATGATCACCACTCATGAGCGCATCGACAACGACCATGGACTTTTCTTAATTTTGATTCAGTGCATGAAACGTGGAATGTCACAAACATAGTGGAAGCGATCAAGGATAACAAGTGATTCTACAGCAGAAGGTTCGACATTTGGGTGAGTTGGTACTGGTTGAACATCTTGAAGGGGCAGCGCAAAAAAACGACGACAGAAGGCAGGAACACTGTCCTGTGTGTTCGTGCCTTCTGTCGTCGTTTTTTTTCGCTGCCCCTTCAAGATGATTCTACAGCGACACAACATTACAATAGGTGATCTTTTTCTGACCAGGTCATGGGCAAAAAAATAATTGGGATGTGTGTGCGGATGTGCATGCCTACTTGGATGTGTACACCTACTCGAACGATTCACACCTCATGCCGCGGCTGAACTGCAGAGGAAGATGCGAGAACTTCACCGTTATTGCGTTCACCAGTCATGCAATGATGCAAGTCGGTTTCCGCATTGATCTTATAAAAAATAAACATAATATTGTCAATCTTTTGAGCAAATAAAGACATGTTGATGTAAGCACTTGTTTAGCCCATTTTTTGTACGTTCGATAATTTAACATTGGTATAATTCTATCATTTTTTCCAAATCTATGATATCCGAATTAATGAAGTTATGAAGTTTAACTACAACTTATGGACTAAGCATTACATCAAATCAAATTGTGCACCAAATTTGTGTCTGCTGTTCTTAACTCTGCTTGTTTGGTAGGCTAAAAAATTTAATTCTGGGGTTTTATGTACCAGAACCATGATCGTAAGGCACGCTGTAGTAGAAGATTCCGAATTAGTTTTGACCACCTGAAGTTTAACGTCCACCCAATACACAGCCCATAGGCATTCTTGCATTTTGTCCCCATTGCAAAGCAGCTGGCATAGTCAGAATTTGATCTCACACCCTCAGGCTTAGCAGCGCAACACCATGGACACTACACATTTGGTAGGTGAATAGGGATCAAATTTACGATGGCGTCAATGTATAAATATGTAATATTTTGCAATATAAAGGTATGATACTTGATGTTACATTAAATTACATGACACATACGTCTCTTTTTCATATGTGGCCCACTATTTTATGGACACAAATATGAGCAGAGAGAAAGAATCTCTCTAGCCTTCGTGGCATTGCTTGTTATGCATGAAACAGGCTATAGATATTGTCACAGATGAGGTGCTTAAAGAAGATGGAAGGAAGATGTGAAGTAGGCAAAAGAATGTGGAGAGGCCACAATCACCCTACCAGTAACAATATCTATCTGGTAGAAAGTATGCTTTTTTTTTAATGTGGTCTCTGTGCCATGAGCACTTGTAAGAGCGGGTGATGTGACCTGCCATTGATATGCTATGCGAAGGTATTACGCACCGAAACTTGTCGAGAGAAAATATTGAACCTTCTCACACAGCCACAATTACACACCGGAAGGAAAGGAACCATGGTAGGCCATTAGTTTCATGTCTTTATGCCAAGCAAAATAACATAGAAAGACTTCTCACTTGTCAAGGGTGGCCTGCTCTGGGGGGCTGAAGACATCCACCAGGGCAGAGATGACAGCCTATGGAAATACAAATAAGGTAATAAGATATAAGTCAGAAACAATGGTTCCTCAAACCAGACATGGAAGGTTTCGAATTAGATAACGCAACTGCCCTACACAAAACGCTTGCAGCAGTTATCCTTATTCTTGTGCCCAGCCATTTCATCTTGAGTTTACACAGCCCAAAACAAACAGTGCGAAAAGAACAGAAGATGAAAGAATCAGACAATGTGAGTGCTGTTTGACTCTTTTGCCCTGTGTTCCTTCCATGCCACTTATTTTCTACAATGTTAACCTAGCCAATCGTCCAGCTTGCCATTCTCATTCACAGCATTAAAGAAGAGAAAACAGGCTAGCATTTCTTTTCCCAGACATTTTATTACATATACTATATAAAATTCATGCACCATTCAACTGCACAATATAAATGCTGAACCTCAATGTTATTTTCTTGCAATAATCCAAATAAAGTAGGAAATCCACAGAAAACCCCTCCTAACCCCTACCAATGCTTCCCACCCTGTTTCCAGTAGCCCACCAATCTTTTCAAAAATTGTTTTCCTTCAGGTGATCAGCGCACAACTGCTTTCCATACAAGGAATGAACAGCTTACGTTTTCATCACAGTTTTTTGTTCTTAACTGAGACTCGTTTTATATCCTAAAGGCCAAGTAAAAAAGTGAGCCTAGTGCATTCAAGCATTTAGAAAAACTTAAAAGCATACCCCGCCCCAAGGGAAAGGCTGCTCTTAAATGCTTTATATTATCGTAGCATATATAAACACAAATATGACATCTGCTTTCTGAGCACATAATTTGGCAGTCTGAACTCGACAAAACAAATGATTCTAGTATACTTGATCCACTAAAAGCTCAGTATTTCAAAATAGTCTTGACAAACTAGGAGAGTAAAGAACCCAGCCTTTATTTATGTGCAATCCGAAAAAAATCATACAGTAAATGGTAGACAGAAATGTTGACATGATGAAGCACTTGACAACCATCGTATTTAGTTACATTATTGAAGAGACCCTAAGGCAAGAATGTGAAGACTGATTTGCAGTACTCTTTCAAAACACACTTTGCACACAAGGTTACTTACTAGCAAAGGAAACAAATGCCAGAAACTTCTCTCTCTGAATAGTAAGCTCATCATGCCACAGCAATATCTTTTATGTATTTCATCATCATAATTATCAGCCTGTTTTATGTTCACTGCAGGATGAAGGTCTCTCCCTGCAATCTCCAATTACCCCTGTCCAGCAAAAAGCCTGCAAAATGTGCCTTAAGCAATCTCTTGTAACCTTTTTTCTTTCAGTTTTATTTTTGTACCTTCCACTAAATTGAAAAAGCAAAAGCTGTGCACAATAATGCGCGTATACAGTGCTCGTAGAATAATATGCGAGATTACTCGAAAGTACCACATCATGATGCTAAGAATCTGGTCACTAAAGGCATACCTGCCGACTCTCCAGAATTGTTCGTTATGCTTATGAATTTGGGCTCGTTCTACGATTTTAGGAATTCTGTGTTAAGTTTTACGAAAAATTTATTCTGTTCATGAAAAAGTTCTAAAGGTGGTCAAAAGTGGGGTGGCGCAATGTTCCAAAAAAGGTGTATGCAATAAAGGAGTTGTGAAGATGGAAAATATATGGGGTTTTACGTACGAAAACCTCTTTCTGCTTATGAGGCACGCCATCGTGGAGGACTCCGGAAATTTCGTCCACCTGGGGTTCTTTAACGTGCGCCTAAATCTAAGTACACGGTTGTTTTTGCATTTCGCCTATATCGAAATGCGGCCGCCGTGGCCGGGATTCGATCCCGCGACCTCGTGCTCAGCAGCCCAACACCATAGCCACTGAGCAACCACGGCGGGTAGTTGTGAAGATGGACGATTATGATGGTGACGATTTGTTGGCATCCTCTTTGAAATGAGGCAGTGACAAACAGTCACCTGGCCTGCTTGATTTAATCAGGTATGCTATACATCTTTTTCACTCTAGCATTTTTGTTGAAGGTACCCAATTAAAGGTACCTATACAGAACCCTCTTGTTACAGTGCAAGACCACAAGCCTACCATACACTTTTCAAGTGTCTCCTGAATGCGAAGTTATTCAGCATTGCTAACAAGGCACAAACATAGTTTTGCCCATCTGTCTCTGACCCTACCCTTGAAAGTTTGCTGATGGTGAAAGAACACCAGAGAGGTGCTTGCTTTGAGCAGCTCCTGAAGCATGCAAAATCATGCAAGCAGGTAAAATGAGTAACAGCAGTGTTGCTGGAAAAACCCCTGTCCCACCTAGGCAATAAGAACAGTTTTTAGCAGCAGTATTACTGTGTTCAATGAGATCAACAATGTTTGACTTGTACGTAATTTGTACGTAATTAATTTGTACATATTCCAAAAAAAAAAAAAAAAGGTGTGGGTTCCAGGGCAAACTTTAAAAAAAAAAAATGCATGTGAATTTCCAGTCTTGGGAAATTAATAATTGGCATGTATGAATCAAAACAGAAATATTGGCCAGTTGCCTGCTCCGAAGGTCACATGCTGTGCGATGCCTGTAGTTGAAAGAATGTTACACTTTCACCCTCATGGCCATGGGTGCCACATTGGTTAAAACTCCAATTCATGGGCTAGATCTAGTACGCATAAACACAGAAGAAAATGAACAGGCAAACAGCCTCTGCTGCAGTTGAATTGGTACAGCCTCACACACGTAATGTGCAAGATGTTGGTTCTGCTCCCACCAACATCAAGTTGTTATGTGTAATTTTATTTCCCTTTTTTCTTATTATTTCTACGTAACAATTAAAAATAAAAATGAACAGCAATATTTCCTACGCTTTACCTGACTCCATTGTCTGATGGCTTCATGTAGTTGTAACTAAGACTTAACACCTCAATCCCCTTTAATCTAATTCAATCTAGCATAACCACTTCCACTAATGTGCCGTTAAATTCGACCTTGTTATGGTCAAGGCACTATAGATGAGAGAAGTGTGGAATTCCTACATTACGAATAACAGCACAACTTCATGATCAAAAATTCCATCAGAACCCATCTACAATGATTGCCTAAGCTATGTGAGAGCATTTTCACAGCATACATATCGTATTTATTCGATTATAAGGCAGTCACAATTTAGGGTGAGGGTGCAGTTGGAGGACCCAAGGAAAAAAAAAAATTACGTGTGTACACAAGTATAAGGCGATGCAGAGTAGGCGACAAATTACTCAAACTTGGCAGGAACTGCTTGGAATATTGAATTACTAACACAGCCATAACGCAATATGATGACCATGAAACAGAGGGGAAAAGAGCCTTACCTCTACCTCTACCATGAAATAGAGTGAAGGAGGGAGGTGGGAAGAGGGTGGGATTCCCAAGGAGATAACAAAATTCGATTAGTGATAACTTTCCTTAGGATGTTGCTTAATTAAGGCAGCACATGCCATGCTGCAGCGAAGCACACTACGAGGCAAAACTTGCACTGCTGTGAAGCCACACCTCAAGGCAAAATTACACATAACCTGCACTCCATCTTTACTGTTTACTCAGCCTCACGTGTAATGAAGGGGGTGACTTCGAGGCTATGAATTTGGAGAAGAAACCTCGACTCACCCATATTCAAATAAATATGGTATTTTATTCAACTATTACAGCTGATTCAGTGGAGCGCGACTGTGTGTCCATTTGCCTTAGTCGCTTTTGCGGCCGCACACTCTGCATGCCTCTGGAGACCCAACCCTTTGCAAGCAAGCCACGCATGTGAACCGATATTGTGACAGCCTGATGGTGGTGGTGCTTTTGCACTCTACTGTCGCACGTATTCTGTGCCTCTTCTAAACTGTTGCCATGGCACCAATAACAGACACTCACTTGCCAAGCTGCAAGCCTAGGTTCAATTCGTTGTAGGAGCAACATCTTTCTCTTCTTTTTTTTTCAGGGCCACATAGACATACCAAAGTGGAGTAGGGTAGCCAAGGAATTGCTCTCGCATTTAGTAACACATGGCTGTTCCCCAGCTTCCTGCTTAAAAAAACATGCTCACGTACCACGTCATAGATCATTTCCACAGGTTCTGCCAAAAGGTGAACTCTTTGGTCACATTTGTCATCAAGTGGATTTGTTTCAAACAGGAAGGTCAGAAGAGTCTTCTTTTCATTGCCTTGAACAATCTCCGATGATATCAGAGTACAGAATTCTGATGGCTCTTGAGGAAAGCCAAGCACCTTGAATTTCTCTATTTTTGACTCCAACCTGAAAAAAAAAATGCACGACATGCGTTGTGAATGATCCCCTACAAATGTAGGCACAAGGTACAGTCTAGTTTGGCTGCTGTCAACTGTGCCAGATAACTTCTAGATGTGTCACATGCATATTTTTTTTAACTTTCAGTGCACAATGTTCGGTGATGACACTGCAGCATACCTAATAGAATGTTTTCAGCATGATTTCCAAAGAGCAAGGAAACAGCATGCAACAAGTGGTGACCCAACACTAGCATTCATGAACATGCAAACAAAAGAACAAATTAACATGCAAAACCTACCACATTGCAGTGGCTAATCCAATAGCGAGACATTTTTACAATGTTCTGATTTATCTATCGTTTGGACAAGTGTGACTAAACATGTGAAGTGTACCTGCAGTGGCAACATGAATGTTATGAAGAGTGTTTTTGTTTGTACATGCAAGTATTTACAGTAGAACCTCGTTGATACATTTTGGAAAAAAAACATACTAACCAGGAAAAAGTGTGATCCAAAGTCACTAAAAAATTTGAAAGACTCCACTATAGTCGACATTTACATAATATGAAGTGTTGCGTGAACCCTTGGAGCACAGGCACCAACACGCGCACAGAGTTGATGGGGCCTGAGCAGCCTAAGATGCGCATTGTTTTAAGGCTTCAGCAAGCTTACGTTTGCGCTCCTCAAATTCGGCTTGTGTCAGCAGCTTCTTCGAGTGGGGAATATCAGAGGGAAGTTTTGATGTTCCCACTCAGTGCGAATCGTTGCGACACAACTCATTTCAATCTGTGAGGCCCGAGACATGCCTATTCATTTTTCTATTGTGTAGCATTTTAAGACGGCGACAGGAAAGCAAAACAAAATCAAGCCGGCAGGCGATGCTGTAATACGATGCCACCAGAGAAAAATGTGACGCTCTCTTTGTGCTGCCTACAGCAGAGAAAGGCGGCGCATTTGGGTTATTGCCTATTAAAAGCATGCAGTACAGTGCCAATGGCACTATGCCACATATTCTTTGACACAGATACGTGAAGATGCTTATTGCAATCGGTTTGGCAGCAATAGCTGTGGATGCGGCAAACGACGACCCATGATTAGATTTGCTGGTACCGGAATGAGAAACTTGGGTGTGCACTGGCGTTTTTATGTGACACGAGGCGGGCAAGTACTGCGGGGAAGTTGCTGTGGCAGCGGGCACATGTGCGTAATCACATGCACCTCACGCCTTGTTTACATGGGACCTAGCAACCAGAAAAAGCATCACACAATCACAGTTGGCTAATGTACTGAATGTCAGTGCCGAAAGATTGTGTTCTCCAGGAACGCATCAACCAGTAAAAAAAAGAAGTGCAACTGCATTGGGTCATTTCTTGTGTTCTTGATCACAAACGTATGCGCCGGGAAGTCATATGATACGGGATCACATCAGCAAGGTTTTACTGTGTACGCACATGTGCTGAATGAAAGGATATCAAGTGAAGGGTGGGCAAGAAAGGTGGGTGTGCACCAAATTGCACATTCCATTGCACGAACGTGACATGAAAATGTGTGCCTCTAGACTATGAGAACAGCACCACATGATGGGAGATGTGTCTGTTCAAAGACTAAACATTCCACCATGCACCAGTTTTGTGTGCATTCTGTTCAAATCTTCCAGCAAAGCAAGGTCCACCTCTCGTGAAGCGAAACTGACACCCCTAGGCAGAAGAAAACCTTCTAGTCAAAAAATTTTGTGCATGGCACTGAATCCCACATAGTTCTTCACAAACTTCAATGATATTTATATCATTCAAACTAGAGAAAGAGGAAGCAGAAGTCGGAATCTGTACACATCCATCCACTCGACAATGTCATTATGAGACTGATTTACATTAATTTATCTCTAATATTTACGAATGTCAAGTTTGTTCCAAGTAATCTCATGAGGTCTGCCCATAAGTAATGCATGCCTCATGCAGTGCTTAGTTTTTATGAACACTATGATTTCGCTGTCGCATATCATTATACGTTAGGCTGCCAGTGGGGCAAGCCTGTCATAAAATATGCTTACTTTATGGCTTCCGTTCTCGGTCTCTCTTCAAAACTTGCAGACATATCGTTCAATATAACCTGCACAACGATGGTCTTCCTGTAAATGGAAGGAAAAGAAATCCCGTACAGCCGATGTCCCTAAAGTGAGCATAGGTACAGAAAACTAGTGAATACAGTAAATTACAGCACATACCTTAACATAACAAGACACTTCTACAGCATGCAGCAGCTGCCTGTTATAATCTGTTCCCACATTACCAATCCTCCAATGCAATACACCGGTCTACAGGGAAAACTCCGGAAAATAGAGTGCCAGCTGAACTCTACCCTGGCGAAAAAGAAGTTCTATGGTTTTAGGTGCCAAAACCACAATCTGATTATGAGGCTTGCTGTAGTGGGGGACTCCGGTTTAATTTTGACTGCCTGGGGTTCTTTAACGTGCACCCAATGCACGGTACACAGATGTTCTTGCATTTCGCCACCATCAAAATGCTTCCACCACGGCCCCAGTTCTATGTAGTGTATAGCTGTAGTAGTATGTACCATAATATTGCAGTTCATGTGCTGCTTGTATGAAGTTCAGTCAGGTATATCAAGTAAAGGCATGGCAAAACTTGGAAAACTATTCATTTTGGCAGCTTAAAATACAAGGAAACATATATAACATGGACAGCTAATAAAGTCCTAATAAACAGGATTTGCCAAATAGATGCCAACACAGACTCACACTCTTGCTTCATCATGTATAGCCAATGAAAAGTTCTTGAGCAGAAAATTCAGCCTCTTTGCAACGTACTGAAATAACAAAGAACATGTACTTCATATGAAAATACGGAAGCGGCAAGGTAGAACGGTGCTAAAGATTAACTTAATGAAGTTGCCCGTACAGTGACTGGGTAGATTGGTGCTGAAGAATTCTCCTGATAGCCAATAGCAGCGTACAGCTTCTCCTTCTCAGCAGGCGTCATGGCTTTCTCAAACTGCTTGGCTGCAAAGGAAGAGAATGTGTGCATTGACAAAGGTGAACGGGGCTTTATAATTCCGTTTTCCCAATTCACAACTGCAAGGACAGAGGCCAGGTAGCAGTGTTCGCCAATTTGCAGCACAAATAGCAGGCAGTATCGTTGGTACAGTGCTGACTAACAATTTCAGGAAGGCTTGTCAGGTAGAGCTCTTCAAGTCATGGATTTCAGTATAGAGGCCACACATTCAGAAATATGCAATTCCAGATTGTAGAACAGATGGCTTGCAAATATGCTAACAACAAACTGCACGTGCGCACATAAATGGAAACATTTAATATGACCATACGCACCAATGTCCTGGGTCTGAGATGCTGTGCCGCTTTGGTCCCCACCAAACCACCAGGATGACAACCAGCTTTGTTTCGGGGTGTTCAGCTGCTGCTCCTCAACCTGATGTAAAACAAGTCAGTAGGTACTTTAGAGATTTATTAACACAAGGAAAGCACATTGTTTTGGCATGAACACTTGTTCAACCATGGTTTCTGCAATAAAAACTAATCGCAAGATAATTGTTTTTTTTTTAAACTCCAGGTACAGCTATAAATCCCTCACAAACCCTCTGTCAGCTTCACAAATTAGAGCGACTGTTAACATCTCAGGCTGAAAGAGGCTTACTCAAGGGCAAAACCATTCATCCTCCTACTTGTTACGCTGCTTGATAGGCGTGTTGTCTTCACGATAGTTTGGTATTCTTTTTGTGTTTCTTTGTTTGTTGTTTTTTCTTGGGGAGGGGGGAGGCAATCTTGTACTTTAAGTGTTCCTGCTTGTATTTACAAATAGAGTCACTAGCTAAGTGTTTAGTCAATAGGTGCTGTTACGCACCATAAAAAAATTTTGTGCAACCTTTATTAATCCCATCATTCGTTATTCAAAACTGTTTCAATTTGGGTTTGCAAGTTACACCACTAACAAAGTGGTGGAGACATAATCAGCAATAATGCACCTTTGGTAATTGTCCAAATTGACAATTATATGCACGGCTAACTAAAACAAATTTTGCTTAAAACTTCAGACTAATGTCCACCTGGCTCTCAGAAAACAAGAAAATAAATTAAGCAATAACAATCAGTTAACTGTTGCAAAGAAAAATCCCCACAACGACATGCAGTGCTCACCTCAAGCTCCGCCTGACGTCTTGCAAGTGTGATGTTGAACACATCCAACTCATCTTCAAGTGCCTGCATTATCGCAAAAGTGAAATTGCAACTCAACTGGAAAATACTGTGCTCTGGAACATGTATAGTTAGCACAGGCACAAAATTGACCTAACCTTGAGGTTTTCGGAAGACTGCTTGGTTTGCAACTTGACTTTGTACTGAGTCTTGTACGCTTTAACTTTGAGGACATGCTCATGCATGTGCTTCAGTGACCAGTTACGCCTGCATCGTCGCACATGCTCCTCCAGAATCGCTTCATAAGCAAAGTGCCACCTGAAACAGCCAAAACAAGGCAGTGTAATGCACTAAGGATGAGTTCCTTCAAAAACATCCTTTCTCTGCAGATTTTTTAGTAATGAAGTAGATAGGACCAGAAAATTATTTTTTTAAATGGAGAACATTATTCAACAGAAAACACTTAAAACATTCTTGTGAATAACAAGGTGTTTATATTGAGAGTGAAAAAAATACATAGGTTTTGAAAGCATGGACTCCATCGGACTAAGGAGCTGCAGACTAAGTCTGCACTAAGAAGGCACACGTCTCGACTCTGTCCTGACCGAGCAGCTAGCTCCACTTGGTAGAGCCGATGTTAAGCTTGCAATGATGAGACCCTACAATGGGCAGTTTCATAAAGAAAAAACAGCCAGCCTCAAACCAGCATGGAAATGCAATGACTGCAGCAACATATATACACACGCCAAGGCATTTTGAATACAACAGGTTTCTTCTGATGAGCTTATTACCCATAATTTCCCCGCACAGTACTTTGTTATATTGGTCATAATGTTGAGCTCACTTCAGTGGCTGGAGCTTTGCAACACATTAGGTTCTATAGTATGTGTAAGGGAATCAAAAGCCCTTTGTTAAATAAGAAATTGAGTAACACCAAGCTTTTTTAAATCAAACTTGCACTGTGACTTTCTCTTTGCGCACCAGATGCTGTTTACGCAGCTGTCTCACGTGCAGCACAACATGTGTTTGCTTGACGTTCATACTGAATTATGTCCCACAGGTTTTGTTTCATGTTGCATATTCTTTTCCTGCTTGGTCATTGCGGTGGTCAAGATGGTCATTGCGGTGTAAAATCAGTGCAGGAATGAGGAAATATGTGGTAAGTAAGCATGGTGCCTACATGCTAGAAAGAGCTGATGAACCAGTACTCAGTGGAAGTTCCCTGGATTAAGCCTTTGCAGGTTGGCATGTATTTTTTAGAAAACGTTTGAAATTTATTGTGTGGCAGGAATAAATGAGGTGCTTAGAAAATAGATTACAACAAATCTCATTTCTCAACACCAAGCCGCCTATTTTAAAAAAGTGGGACGTATTTGTCCCACTGACACTAAATGGTCGCAAAGTCCTATTGACCTTCTAGGATCTCAATCCAAAATTATTTCTGACTACTTCCCTTGTGAACCAAAACTCCAAAAATATTTTGTGTGGTATAAGTAAATGAGGTGCATAGAAAGAGTTTGCAACTAATTACACTTCTGTACAAGAAGCCGTTTCTATTTTAGAGGTGGGAAATATCTGTCCCACTGACACTACGTGGCTTTTTTGAGAAATGGGACTTCCTTAAATGGGACCTAATGGGTCTCAATGAAAAATTATATGCAGCCATTTGCTTAGTAAAACAGACCAAAGCACGATGGACTAAGTGGCACAGCAAATGCCATAAACAAACTGTTCGTGCAGAGTTTTCACCGGAACATCAAACACTAATGGCATCGGCACCATTTTGCATGTGCATGGTTTTACAGGTGCATTCACAAGGGCAAGTTTCGCAGACCAGCTATCACCTCATGATGCAGAAATGGGTGCTTACTGTGAGCTAGAGGTGTAAATGCAAATGCATAAAAGAGGAATAACTTATTAGGCATGTTGGGAATGTTTTTCTCACAAGCAAGTGTGCTCCGAATTCAGGAAGCATTCCAACAATGAAAACAATTTTTATAAATTTTGCATGCCTGTTGCCCTTAGTACCCACTACCAAAACTATTCTCACATGAAGTGTTGAAACCTTTAGATAGAAGGCAGCAATCAAGGAAATTATATAGGTGCACCCCTTTGCTGCCTAGAAGTGTTTTCACACACATAATAAGGTGGGACATATATGTCACATTGTCATACAACGGGTTAAAGCAAAGAAAGCTGCTACATGTCGAAGAAAATGTACAAAGAAGTTGCAATGTTGCCAATACAGTAAAGCCTCATCAATACGTACCAGCTTAATAAGTCATTGTGATTCAAACATAGTCACGATAAATCTACCGCCCTGTCCCCATTGAACTTAATATATAGGCTGACCACTTCAGCTGCAGTCGCTTTACACATGCCAAACGGTTAGTGTGTCGTATTCACTTAAATTTTTGGACGTGTACAGGCGTGGAATCAGCGAAATGTCATGTGCATCGACCATAGATAGCAAAAAATTGTGGCACATGGACCTTTCCCACACTGCAGTCACCACTGATAGTGACATCAAAACATGTTAGCCACGATGTGCTACCTGCTCCCATAGCTTCTAGCACTTCTATGTTGTCGTCGTGGATGACGACAACATAGCAGACGACAACTGTTAGTTAATAAGTGCATCACTTGGTGCATACCTGATCCACATTCCCTGCCAACTATCTATTAACGAGGTTTTACTGTAATGAACTAATTACTATGTTGTTAATTACAAGAGTTCCTTCTGACAGTTTTGTTAACTCTGAAACCTCATCCTGTATTAATACTGAATGGAAAAAATTGTAAATATAAACGACATTCGCAATGTCGCTAATATGCTGCCCACCATCTTTTAGCGTTGTTGTGCACCGGGACATCGGGCCTGTACTTCCTGTAGTGGGCAGCAATTGTCATCCGGTTGACAGAATCCGAAAGTGCCAACATGTCTTGAAACTGCAATGCACAGGCAGGTAGACAGTTTTTTAATGGCATGACATGACCAAAACAAACATGGCCACAGGACAGAACACTAGCACTGCTACTACTCCTAAAGCTTTGTTGAAGTGTAAAAATACTGAAATTTGAAGACAAGCAAGCAGGCAAAGGATTTACTTTTTCAAGGTGTTACAATACAGTCCAAGACCATATTCATACAAAAGTATTGCTGGCCATAAAGAAGACATCAAACCTGGCGTTTGCTGATGCCAATGCTGATCTCTGCAACAACAATGTCCAAAACCATCCCTGTGGTGCTGTAGTTATTGATCTCTGGCTTTGTGTCCATGGTCAACTTGGCAAGCGAGGAGATCGGACCGAGCACTAGAAGAGACGTGGCAATTAATCCATGCCCGATGAAACCTCAAGACTGTCAGAAAATGCAAAAGGTCTAATAATTGTTGCAAGTGGCATTAGAATACAACATTAAACACAGTAAAACCAGGCAAAAAAAGAACCTTAAAGGGCCCCTGAAACGGTTCGGACAAATTTTGTAGACGCGTAGGGTACAGCTTAAGTAGAACATTCGCACCACAATTTAAGTGAAGCGTTACGTATTAATGGAGCTACAAGCGATTAGAAGTTACCCTCCTCCCCATCCACGCTTTTTCTCCTCAACTCGTTCGCCGAGCGAGCGGGGCTACGCTCCGCCTTCACTGGTCCTGCGTCACGATGCGACGTCACATCGTCCACTTCCGGTTGTTTTGGAGCCCGCCACCACCCGCGCGAGACCTCTCCGCTAGCCGCTTGGCTGTCGACCCCAAGCGAGAGCTATCGAAGCAGTGTGTGTTGCGAGCATTCTGTCGTAGCGCCGAACGTATCTGGTATTCCGTTAACCACAGGCAAGCTGGTCATTTCGGCAAATCAATGGAGGCATAAACTCAAGCTGATGAAGGAACTTTGGCGTAGACGTACGTGAGCGGCCTGATCGGTCTACACGGTCCAGACACTTGTTGGCGCAGCGCTTAACCAGCCAAAGAAAGCGCTAATATTGCTCTAACCAAGTGTAAAACATTTTAAACATTTATAAAAACAATGTGTTGATGATTACACTCCTGCAAAAAATACGCACCAGCAGCAAAGAAGAATACGCTTCGTTGCTGCTACTGTGTATGGTTGCGCTCTATGCCACCAGGTGGCTGCACCGTGCAGAACATTCACATTTGCCCTTCTGCTCATCTCGGCTCATCCCGTTACGGCACAGTCAAGCGGCCAGACCCTGTCCCCTTGCGCTTACGTTTGCCCTAATACAGGACTCGCGAAACGCTGTTGCGTTAGTAATCTTCCGGTGTAAAGTGACGGCCACAAACGCGCAAATCCTGGCGCCGATCGGATAGCGGTAGTCCGATGCGCAGCAGCCAGTTCGCTCGTATGCTGCCTTGCAGAGGGACACGATGTCGCAGCTTGACATATTTCCAGTCGCTACGTTTGCAGTCCACAAGGCAACAAAGTCGAATCATAGTGCTCGCGAAAAGACTGAGACCAACTGTGACCGCGGAGCTCTCGTCAAAATGGAGTACGTTGTAACACAAGCAGACGACACTTGCTGTGTGCCGGAAGTGCTTAAGTGTACTGAAAAATTGTTCTTGTGCATTCTCTTTGTGCTACTTTCTTTTCATAAAAACAAATGAACTAACATTCCAACTATTACGAAGATCATTTGTTTACCATAAAGTTGGAAAAATTATCGATCACGCGCCCTGGTCAGCCAATCGGATAGCTCGCCCCACTGACGTCATATGGGTGATTTTGGTCATATGGGTAGGGGTGGCTTAAAATTCCGCCGAGCAGTGCGCTGCGATCGGCAGCGATGTGCATTTTTAAAACCTTATAATAAATTACACGCTTTACGCAGAGCACTTAGATGTGTCAATTAATGATCAGAAGGACCTACTCTAACGACTCAGTACGTTTGTAGAAAATCGTCAAAAGCGTTTCAGGGTCCCTTTAAGTCCGGACTTTTCAGTTCAGAGACACTTGGGCACAGCTGAACCTCAATACAAGGAACACAGGATCAACAAATTTATGTAATTTCCAGGATTACTTGAAGACCAAATATTTGACCACTGACAACCATGTACAGCAGACTTCCATTAATTCAACTACGGTTAATTCAATCTTTCGGTTGATTTGACCCCAGCCGAAGGACCCCGCCAGCACCCACGCATTTCTACGGACCCAAACTTCTGTTGTTTTGATTATAAAATTGGCCTTCACCAGCCAGTTCGAACTTGCCCAGTCAACACAAACACACCTGACCCCTGTGGCAACCCTAGTAGTGACCATTTTAGTGGCAGCGTCCGTCTCAACAGAGCTCAGGACACAATAAATACGCTGAATACACATCAAATCTATTTGAAAATACCCATTTTCAGCCTGCCTTGGGAATATTTCGAAGCAATAAGCGTAGCTCGCAATGTCTGATTACGGTATTTATCAGAGTCTAAAGTGTGCCTTTTTTGTTTTAAAGAAAATTGGGCCGAAAAATCGCGTTCGTGGTCAATTGTATACGAAACCAAATCGCCTATGCGGCGTTAGTGCGGTTTACCGCATAGCACCACTATACTGTGGTGAAGTTTACTTGAAAAAAAAAAGAGTGCGACCAATTTAACTCTCTGCGATTGTGCAACACATATTAGACCTTCGCTGATATTTCTTGATAATAAATCAGGTGCAACTTAAATTTCTACTTTGTTTAGGAACTTTGCTGTCATTTCTACGTTAGTTTTCTATTGGGTTAGTTTCATTTGGGGTGTGTCAGATTCAGTAAAATACTGCCAAATGAATCAGCAGTGTGTTTCCGCATTTTTTTTTCTGTGTCGTGTTGATTTTGACTCGCCGGATATCTTGATAAATTTTGTCAATCCTGTCAGAATCAAATTAATGGAAATCGACTGTATTTTTATCACAACTCAGCGAAGTAACTGCAGGTTGCAGCTATGATTTGAACAAGTCCTCGTACATTGTATACACACGTCACACATTGAGGCTGTAATGACAAGTAATAAAAACGAGCCAAGCCAGACGATAACTTTTATGTGTATACATGAACAGAGAAATCAGGGTTGGCCACGAGAAAAAGCTTTCTCTTAAAGGCAGTTTACTCATTCAAAGACTTCGCAGCAAGTAGTAAGCCTAACTATGACATGCAACATTGCTGCAAGACTATTTTCTCATAGTCAAGGGTATAACTAAAATTTGGTCAGATAGCATAAAAAAAGAAAAGGGCTTCTGGTTTTTTGAGCCTAGTTTCTAAAGTATGTAGCAATCATACACTAATAATGTTTGTTTACTCATTACAAATTAATTCATTCAATCAAAGTGAACTTTAATGCACAACTAAAATATATTGAAAAATTGTCAATTTAGTATTTACGCTGTTTAATTTACCGTGGGTATTTACCCTGGATGAACAAGGAACGTGCTACGAGAGCTGTACTTACTGTATGAAACATCAGCAGGCCTGACAGCTTCATTACTAATCTTCTCTTGAAGCAGCGGCTACAAATAATCACAAATGTCAGCTGCTGTGACAACAAACACTGTGCAATATACTACCTTTATCTTTGACTGCTCCTGTTCCATGAAAAGCTTGCAGTCTGAATTCCAATACAAGCCAAAGCTGCTGACATCAACCAACTGAAACAGAGAAGGTAAGATATTAACCTTGCTAATAGGCATTGACCAGTGAGAAGCCACAAGCAAAATTTCAAAACATAAGCTTCTCTACATACGCTGCCTAGAAGAGGCACTGTTTACAATATTACAATTTCTCTTACTAAATATCTACATGTACCACAATTTTTAACTTCCTTCTTGACAATCACAAACAATTAATTAATTACAATTAATCATAAACAAAACTGAGTACTAATATGAAGCTAGTGGATACATTATGAAAGAGGGAAGAGAGAGTCCCAGAGAACTGTGCAGTCAGTGTCAAAGTTTATGGATCGTGGGATGCGAGAAAATTACAATTCAAGTAGTTTGTGATCGTAGCCCATAAAACCGTACAACACTATGTTGTTGACGCCTCCCAGTACAGACTGGAAGTACAAATACCACGCTGTTAAACTAGGCTATGGAAATATGCAGTTCCTTTATCGGTTCCCACAGTTTGTAAACTTTGTTGCTTACTGTACAGAGCGGTCCACTGTTAAGAGGAAACTTTGGCCGCATGTTTGGGATATGGTATTCCCAAACGTGCGGATGGGTTTGAGTTGCCACCTTGTGATGGTGCTCGTCAACACACACAAGGATGTTAAGCCTGAATATGAAATACTGGCACGTTTGGCTAGTGATGCTTTAAGAATGATTTCCTGTGATCAACTGTTCTTGGCCATGCCACCCTGCTCTGAAATGCCAAGGCAAAGAAGCCTGAAATAACAGATTTAACCAAATGCTTAGTTTTAAATGGCTTCAAAATGCTTTAAATATATAGTGAACCATCAAAAAGCCTGTGGTTTGTTTGAATTAATGATAATTCTGAATTATTTGAGCTTGGAAATATTGCAAGCCAACTTTATCACAGAGGAATTGATCGGAACAATTGCTTGAAAGACTGATTGGAGGAATTGATCATATGAGAATGCTATAGTTGGCGGTAACAGAATGCTGATTTAAAAAACGGAATGCTGGAGATTATGGAAATAGCAAGTGGTCCCAGCCGTAGGTCGGCAAAATAAACAGAATTCGTTCAGCCTGACTCCCAAAATATACCTCTCCAAAATTCTAGTCAGCAAGGCTCACTCAAATTCAAATTTAGAGGTTGGTCTGAGCCTGAGTGAGTAGACTCATGAGTGAGTTTGCAGACCTATGGTTCAAGCCTATGCTACCTCTTGATGTGAAGCATTTGTAGCGCACTTCTTGTGAGCATCACCTGCAGCCCATTAAAACGCACAGCAAAAAAAAGTGATCTCCCACCGACCTCCAACTACCGTGCGCTGCAACAACTGGCTCCATCCTATGGCCACAATTTTTTTTTTACACTCATCCCTACAACTATCTTTTGTCCACCTTGACTGTTCCCCGACCCTTGGCACAAATTCTGCTGCTCTAATAGGCTATCGGTTATCTGTTCTACACATCAGATAAACAGACCGACAGCACCCCTTGTTTGCTCATATCCACACTGCCATCTTTCTGTTGCCTAATATCACGCTCATCATTTTCCATTTTATATTGCTCACTACATGACCCTTAACACCCTTTCAAGTTTTTCTTACCGTGTTAGTTTCAGTCCCATACAGAAATATTAGCAAAATATACTGCAACTTTTTTTAAGGATATATCAGCAACCTGCTGTTAATGACTTGGAAGTATAATGCTCAGCGATTCAACTATGACAATCAGCCCGCATGGCAGGTGGCGCTTTTTTTGCCACAAATGGGTGCTGGGGACACCGAGCCGATACACTGTGGCATACAATGAATGCAAGGGCCTCTGTGATGCATTGTGATTGCGTTAGGCCTCTGAGCAATCACCCCATGCTCACTCGTGGAACAAAAAAGTGCCAGCCGCCACGCGGGTCGATTGTTGCGTTTGAATCATTGAAGCACCTGCCAAATGCACACCAACCTATTTTCATTCACCAGCAGGCTTCCTTCCCATAAACCAGGTGCCCAGATCATGAGAAGAAAATATGCGTACATATAACCCTTTCAGGCACAGTATCCGCATGTGTGGTAGAGGTTTGTTTTTGCAGTTTTGTCGAGTGGTGGCCAAAAAGAAAGTAAGGAACATTGAGCTTTAAGTAAAATTAACCTCTGCATACCCAATATGCCTTCATTTCACTTCAATGTACGGCGTATTGTTACAGATGAACACTTCGCTGAAGGTGCTATTATGTTTGACGGGACAGTCGATGTGCTGCGTTCCAGCAGGAATTTAAAAAAAAAAAAAATTAAGCATTTCTTTCCTCATAATGCATGCAAGGCTATATTTATATTGCGCATGTACTTTAAACCCGTGATTCTTAATTCTTTTTATGCAAAAATGCAACATGGCTGACTGCACAATAAATAGATAATTCTTCTTTAATTATGATTAACTAGAAAATGCCCAAAGCAACATTCTGATGATGATTGAAGTTTATTGGCGCAAGGGCATCTAAGGCCAAAGAGCGCAATGACATGTGTTTTGGTTTAGTAAAATTGTGAGTTTAGGGCTATGACGTACAGGCTGTATAGAGGCCTACACGTAAAACAAATCTATAAATACTAGTGAATGAATTCTAAAATACCTACGAAGATAAATATAAAGCCTTAAATGCTTTGGTTATGGGGACACATAATAAATTATAGCGGATTGCCCGAGTCCCTTGCTGTATAATCCTTGCCTACGCAAGAAGTGCAAGAGCTCAGATATACTTTTGTGCATCAGATTGTACCTCACCTGTGAGGCACAATATGAAGGTTAGGATGGTATGAGATGATGTCGAGGAAGTTAACTTCTGCAAGATAATTAAGCACTCTTTTAAAGTTAAAAAGTGCATCCTCTGATAAGAACATCGAGGGATGGTGGGGTATATGGTGTGAGTAGAGTTCTCTAAAATGAACCAATCGGTGTCGGTGAAGTTCAGGACATTGAATGAGGACATGTAGGACGGTTAGGTTCTCACCGCAGCGTGTGCACGTCGGTGGGTCAGTTGCTGTGAAGAGGTATTTGTGTGTGCCATAAGTGTGTCCTATTCCGAGTCGTGCCAGGGTGACTTCGGTGTGTCTATCAAGCTTCAGTGGAAAGGATTTGGTTAACTGCGGTTTAAGCAGGTGCAGCTTATTTTCAGCTTCCTTGTCCCATTCAGTTTGCCAATGATTATGGAGCGCCTTTCGTACTGCAGGTTTCATATCTACGCCAGGTACCCAGCTTACATCAATTGTATCCCGATGAGCCGCTTGTCCAGCATTTTTGTCTGCCATCTCATTGCCTGCGATCCCAGAGTGTCCTGGCACCCAGCATACAATAAGAGCAAGGTTTTGTTTATATGCTACATTAATGTGTTTAAGGAGCATGTTTAATACAGGGTTTCTGCTTGCATTGCCACAGGACAGGGCTGTGACAACGCTTAAGGAATCTGTGTATATTATGGACTTTTGTATCTTGTGCTGCACTATGTACTCAACAGTGATCAGGATACCGTACACTTCGGCTGTAAAAATGCTGCTATGGTTATGTAAGGTTTTAGTGTTGGAGAAGTTTGGGCCATGGGCTGCACGTGATACCGAAGTTGCAGACTTCGAAGCATCAGTGAAAAATGCCATCGATCTATACTTGTCTTCAAGGGCCAAGAAATGTTGCTGGATGAGGGCACTTGGGACAACTCTTTTTGTTCAGTTCTGTAAAGGACAGGTCACAGGTAACAGTACGTTGCTCCCAAGGTGGGATGGGTTCAGCATTGTCGCTTTCCTGTAGATCTGTGAAAAGTGCTCTGAGTTTTTCCGCAACAGATTTTACTGTCAACGGGAATGGCGGGGTGTGTGAAGGCCCCGGAGCAACATTCTACCACCTCATCTTTCTTACAATGGGGTGTCACAAGACTTCGGAATATATTTGTCAATTTGACACACCTGAAGGGGATAGTATCTCTCAAATGGATCTCACAATTAAGAGTACTGCAGTGCCCTAAATCCTTTATGCTTAAAAACCTGCCCGGATTGAAATTTAGAATGAAGTTGCTTTCTGAGTGCAGAAATAAAACTGGGCATTGCTCCTACCTAGTTTTTACTATGTCAATGCATATTACACACTGAAAAAGAAAATTATTCAGCATGTTTGTGGTCCACAGAACATAAAAAAAGCAGGCAGGTGGGCGACGGTTATTTCATATGATGTTTCTATTGGCCCCAAGCCGCAAGCACAATGCAAGAAACAAGAATAAGGCTCATGTGAGTTTGTCGCATTTCAAAGCCTCGGCCCAACCGCTCCCTTTCTCACCATGCATTGTTTATAGAACAATAGCCTTTCCTTCTAGGAGCGCACCTTCTCCTGCTGCCACAAGTTGAAAACAGAATGACCATTCTGAGCTACAAGACACGACAAGCATCCCCAAAAACATTCTGTTAGAAATTTTTTCACACCTAGTTTCTCTTTGCCATAACCATGGCTACAAGCTAAATTGCTAATGCTGTTGTGAGGCAGCAAATTACCCTAACCAAATGAGTGCGCAAAACCGAATGTAACTAAAAGAGTGCCACAGAAATCTGCAAGGTCGAAGAACATCGAAGAAAAAAAAAAATATTACTGTTATGAGTGTAGCCGAGCAGTTCCGAGAGGTGGACAGACTCTGCGGTCGGCGTCAACGGTTTCGCCCAATGGACAGAAACCACTGACATGTACTGCAGCATGACCGTACACTCGGGATCGCGCTTGCAACTGATCCCATGTTGTTTATTTTCTTTGCCTTTACAGGGTGATGCAAGTGACGCTATGCCATGGACAGCCATCCAAAATGAAATCGTAACAGTTACCATCCTCCTGTTTGTAAGCACAACCCTACAAAAAGAAACGCCATCAAGGGACACAAGCATTTTTTGCACTTCGCCACCATCGAAATGCGACCTTCACAGCAGAGATCAAACCCGCGACCTCGTGCTCATACTCATAGTAGCTTATAGCAACTTTCTTGGAGTGCTCTGATGTGTTCCTGTGTGTTTTATAGGGTTTAGAGAACTTGGGAACTTCGATTAACACCAACCAAAAATGACAAGACCAACATGTCACGTTGGCACTCCTTTAACACCTTCCCAGGGATAGATTGTACTCCCACCTTGTGCACAATCCTGGCAGACACATCAAGGACACACGGCTCCCACTCCTCATTGGTCGTGTCAAAGGACAGGTTGTACAGCGTGATGCCAAAGGAGAACGGGTGCTCGGGGATGGTGAAATTGTCTTCATAGCGGATGTGGATGTTGCGGATGCGGACCTGCAGGTTCTTGATGATCTGTGCCGCCAATTTCTCAACGAAGGTGTCCTGCTTCTCCTCTTTGGGCTTGTCTACATATTAAACCATAAGCAGAGTCAAAAACCTTTTGCTGAGGCTTATCACGCAGAATGCACATACCAGAGCTAGCTAACTACTAGCAAAATAGAGTACATATATTAATTATTATTACATGAAAGAGTATCTATGAATCTAGGGGCAAAATCAACTAACAAATGGCTCCCTTATAAAACATACGGTAAACCTGTGGTTATGTATCTTGAAACACTGATAAGATTTCGTCCACTTAAAAAAGAACACCCACTGATTTTAGTGAAACTTCTGTAATTTATCTGCTACGGTGCTAGAATCAGCAAAATGTTGCCTTTCTTGTGCAGACTTTTTCACATGCTTACATTTTGCAATATTTATTGGCCAATAAATTATTTGCTGTTTATTTACTGTATAATAAACACTACCTATAATTTCAAAACCTTTAATTGGTTTATATAGTTACACTGTATGCACAGTAGAGATGTAGGCACTATGTGCAAAAGTTTTAAAAAATATTAAATTATGGGGTCTTATGTGCCAAAACCACTTTTTGATTATGAGGCACGCTGTAGTAGGGGACTCCGGAAATTTATACCACCTGGGGTTCTTTAATGTGCACCTAAATTTAAGTACACGGGTGTTCTTGCATTTCGCCCCCATCAAAATGCGGCCGCTGTGGCTATGTGCAAAAGTTCATTACATAAGATGTGCCCAAAATGTGAAAGCCAACCTATAGTGAAGCAAGATAGAGATTGATTGACTGACTGATTGATTGATTTACTGATTGGTGCCATCATGTTGAATGGCGGATGCTTAAACAGAACCAAGGTAATGGTCACTCAAGCTGCCTTGACAGCAGATATTTCATTGTATTCCATTTGGAACTACAGTTTGACCATTTTACATGTAAAAATAGAATGCCTAAGCACAACTTTTTAATTACAAGGAAACAGAAATAAAGACCTCATTATGCAGTCATTCAACCTATGTCTCAACTTGACAATATAATTTGAAAGTTTAACTTGCACAATAGACCTCAAAGTGACTAAACGAGCATAGACACTGGATGAATCAAGCTGGCCAAATGAGGCGTCCCCTATGGAGGGTGTTCAGGAAGCTGAGTGGCGGCTGCATGGGATGTCAGCCTGGATAATCTTATCATGCAGGCCTTGCACAAGTTTCTTATCTCTAATGCTTTGAGTGGGCGTGAGCAGTACACATTGTCTAACGGTGAAAAAGATGAGTGTTTACAATGATAGATTCACAGACAGGCTTACAAAAAATATTTTCACGCTGCAGCCAATGTAATATATCTTCTTTTATAATCACCTTACATTCAATAACTTGAAAAGAATGGCTTGCTACTTGTATGTAAAAGTTCTGCAACGTGCTGCACAAAATCTGTACTTACACAGCTCCTTTCTTTACTAACACAGAAGGACAGGCTAACATGCTTTATCAATAGGACAAATGCAAGCACTGTGACTGAAGCACTAGGAGCATTGGAAATGATTAAAATTTGCTGTGAGGAAAACATTAGGATGTCAAAGTGAGAAATAAGGACTGCCACAGGGCACAATCACCTAGAAATTTCTGCTAGTTTAAGCTGGCACAATTTCTATTACTCATGTACCGCAAAGAAGTGTCGGTTCACCGTTACGTTTTTCTTCTTGCCTGCAAGAACATACTGCCTGCAATTAGGTGTAATACATACCACCAACTTCAGTGTGCATCTGACACCAAACAACTTAAAATTCAATTAAATATTGGTGTTCTATACGATTATGAGCACCACTTTTGTCTTTGTTATCCTTGCCACGATGCCACAGTGGGGGGCGCCGGGTTAATTTCGACCACCTAGGCAAAGACATAGCCAGGGATGGGGGCACACAGTGTACGCCACTCCCCCTCAGCCTTCCTTTGAAATTCCTGTGTACCAGGATGCTGCCTGCCCTAGGGGAGCGGCGTGACCTCTTAGGGTGTGGGTGCAGCCAGTTGTGACGTCGTGCACCACGGGCAACTTGAAGTATGCAAGAAATGTGCAACCACTTCAGTTAGGATTTCCTCTGCAGCTAAGTCGTTCACTGACATAAAACAAACATTGTGAGCATTCTAGATGAGCAAATTGATATTCTAGATTAATCAAACATTATGCCTGTAGCGTTCACTTTAAGCGGAACTGCCGGTAAGCACGATTTTTCCAAGATTTCTTCAAATTTGTTTTAAAGACGCCTACCGTAACTTAAATTGTTAAGCACTGGATATCTTATGCTGGATTCACCATAGAGTAAGAACATGCTACCTGTCATGATCCAAAGTCTTGGACTCCTTGTGTACTCTAAACCCTGCAGCCTTAAACTATGTACCAATTGTGCAGGGTACTGGGGAAAAGCCTCTGCTTTGATATGCTCCGATTGGACACAGAAGAGAAATGTTAGTCTGACAAATCACACCCCTGACTATTGCTCTGAATCTTTTGTGAGCCAAGAGAACAGAGATTGCAATTAAAGACAGCAGCTCTCTTCCTTAACTTTAATTAGCTGCATTGTTAGGCAAATGCATGTTACCCATGACTCATGGACTCTGGATTGTTGGGCCAGGACAGGAACCTCGCGTGGAATTAGCAATTTTGAAGGCCACATTTTGGCAGCCCGAATGTGTCAGATAGTAGTGACAAAGGGAGAGCACCAGAATCCCACAAATGTAGCTGTTGGAAATGGAACAGTGGAAAAAAGTAACAAGCAAGAGCATCAATAAATATTTTTGTAGGAAAGTTTAAAAGTGCTGCCAAGTCACATTCTCTTCAATTTTGAAACGCATTGTAGTTTGCTTTTCATGTTCAGTACTGCCAGAATGAGAAATATCAGTGATGGCTGGTTCGACACTGTAAAAGCAGTGGCATCACTCTTCTCTCAGATCAGTTCTTTGCAAAAGGAAGCTGTGGGTCACAATTTTGTAGCAATGCTCATCCTGATGCTATTCCTCTTCACACTTCACCAATGGTCAGAACAATACTCTGCCCAGATGATGATAAGAGTGGCAAAGAAATGAGCGGAAGGCATCACCATAAAATCACGGCCTTGTTCTTAACTGTAGTGGGGCTGTATCTGTCATATTAAAATGCGACCTTACCAACTTGACTTCATTTTTGCCTTCAGTCTCCCTTTAGGGTGTGGGAGAACATAATGCGTAAGGGAAAATAGATAATGGTATGTGATAACAGGGAGCAAGGTTGATTACCTCTTTCTGCCTCTTGCTGCTTCACCAGCTCGATTCGAGCAAGCTCCCGTTGCTTGGCTTCCCTCTGAAGCTTTTGCTCTTTGGCTGCATCATATTTCACTCCTAAAGAAAAAGACAAAGGCAAGAAGACAATCATGCACCAATGACAATTCAAAATTGGGTAATATCTTACTGTTTTCTTGTTATACTGCAATGGTCACCACAAAATTTCACTAAAATACACACATGCTTCAAAAAAGTAGCTTTTGACCACCTTTTTTACTGAGTGACCCAACATACACGCATGAGCTTCATAGGTGAAACACACAAGGACCACCATAACCATGCCCAACATATATGTGATACGCTGTCTTGATACCACAAAGTTGTGATTTAGGCATGGGAAACTTAATGCATAGCCTATATTGGAATTTTGGTATGCTGGAGTTTCCCCAGCTGTAGGTAGTTCAGCAAACCGATGACTAATTAATTAGTCTACTTCCATACAGACTTGTGTAACGGCCACACCCCCAACTTGCAGCACAATATTTTGAAGAAAAAAAAAATTACATTGGAGAAGCAACCGCGCTCAGTGCCCCAATGCCACAAACGCGCATAGACGAATTTTCACGTGCTGTATACTGTGCTGCGTAGCAGCGGTACTGCAAGCCACTGCTAGATGTCAAGAGCTGCGCGATGACCTCTGATGCAAGAGTATATCTGGGATGTGCAGTAGTCACCCGTTGCGCCGGCGCCATTTTGGCGAAAAGGTTCGGTGCTGCATCAGGGCCACATCTCACCAACATTGTGAAAAAAATAAAAGTGTGCCCTTACACAAGTCTATACAGTAATTAGATTACAACTCAAATAACATTTCATTGTTTTGGTTTTTATTTGTACAAATGTGCTCCCTATGGCCAGAAATAAATGTGAACAAGTTTTTTTCTTAATGTAGAACTGGCTTTATAGGGTTAAAACATTCTAGTAACATGTGAAAGATGACATGTTGAACAAACAGCACAGAAAAATGGGACTTACGGAAGATAACATGGGCACCATAAACTGACAGTTTAATTGAAGAAATGGAAACATACCATATACAGAAAAAAAGGCGGAAAGCAATGATGATAGCCAATGCAAAAAAAAAGCAAAGATACCTGCGAGTCATTAGGCGCAAATAAGTCAGGAGCTACAGCTGGCCAGTAAATATTACAAACTGCACCATGCGGGCAAACCGAAGGCACTTGTGAAAAAAGCGAAAAAGCTAATACCAAAATCTAATAACCAAAATGAAAAGAAAAACAAAACTAAAGGCGACAATGATAAAAAAAAGCGCGGCAGGTGACAATGTGCTTAAAAATCTAAATGGATGCTAGTTGTCAAGATACTGGATCTCCTTGTCATGCCGTGAAACAGACTGCATAATAGCACATGCATAACCTCTTGTTTGAATTATGTATGTTTCCCAAATCGCATGTGTTCGCTGTGCACGGTATTTGCAAATTCAAAAGACGAATGTCATTTTATGAAATTGCCCTGACCTGTAGAAGAAGCTATGAGAGGCAAACTGGAAGTTGTCTAAATGACAGGTTGTGTGAACATTCTAACTTGCTAAAAGGCACACGAGGCAGCACTTTGGCCTTGCATTCTAACGCATGCGGCCATTCACCTTTGTTTGATAGAACTTCCACAATTCACAAATGCCACGAACAGCAAGCACGTGAAATCTGGGAAGCAAACATCATTCAAAATAGAGGATCCGCATGAGTTACTCTTCTGCATGGCTTTTACTGTACGACAAGGAGATTCTATATCTCGACGACTAGCATCCCTATTAATCTTTATGCGCACTGACACCAGCCACGCTCCTTTTTTACTGTTGCCACCTTCACTTCTGTTCTGGTTGTCTTTTTAGTTACATAGTTGCTTCTTTTTGTCGTCTGTTATCCTTGCCTTTGTTTTTCTTTGTTTACAGGTGCATTCAATCTGCCCATGTGATGCAGTTTGGGACACATAGATGGCAGCCGGCTGTAGCTCTTGCCTCATTTAGCGCCAGACAACTCAAAGCTCTAGTTGCGTTTTCTTGATGCTGACTACCTGTTGGCTGACGTTGGCTTTTCTTTTTCTGTATATCTTTCCATTCCTTTGAATAAACCAGCAGTTGACAGCCTTGCCTATCTTGTTGTCTTCCATAAGCCATGTTTGTCAGCACTGTTCATTCTATACATGTATGTTGATCTTCAACTAACTAGCCCAAATCATCACTCTTGTGAAAGACAAGCTATCAACATTTACATTTTTCAACTTTTGAATTACCATGTGCAGGGAATGGAGCATAGAAGCAGAGGACTTACCTGACTTTGGAACTATGACCATGTAGATGCCTTCCACCATGGCAGAATAAGTAGCACTGTACAATGACTGCCATGGTATCTTCAATGTGAGCTTTTCTGAAAAAGCAAGAAAGGTTACCAAAGTTAGCACAAATATTACAAAATCCGGGTGAATTCATGTTTGAAAATAGGTTTACTCCAACTTAACGCAACAAATTTAAACAAAAGGATATAAACATTTTGCGACCTATGCAGGTGGCATCTTCATAAATTATGTTGAGTCGGAGTAAACCTATTCTCAATAAAGTTAGTACATGCGCATACTTGAAGTCGAGGTTTTGACGGAAGCCCGTCTGGTGGGGAGGAATCATGAAGAAGGGTAAAAAGAAGGACACAGACCACTGAAAGAATACAAGAAACGACGTTTCGTCTCCCCTGACAGGAGCCTTGTTTACAATGAAATCAAGGATGTGCAGCAAAATGTTTGTATGGCTTTAAAACATGACGTAAGCAGCACGTGTAATGGGGGGGAGAGTTCCGTCATTCCGGTTGAGGGTGGTATCTGCGATTAGAATATTAAATATTATAAAAAAAGAAATTTGACTTCAAGACACCACTTGGAATCCCTCCTAATCCAAATGACAGATAGCACACTCAACCGGAATGACGGAACCCTCCCCCCCCCATCTACACGCGCTGCTTATGTCATGTTTTAAAGCCATACAAACATTGTATTGCACGTCCTTGATTTCATTGTGAACAAGGCTCCTGTCAGGGCAGCCAAAGCATCTTTTCTTGTATTCTTTCAGTGGTCGGTGTCCTTTTTAACCTTCTTCATGTGCATACTTGCTTCATTGCAACCCAAAATTGCCACTCAAGCAAGCATGGTCATATTTTTGGGGGCAAGAAATTTTTTTATTTATTTATTTACTTAGGAATACTGTAGCCCTCACTTGAGGGCCACTACAGGAGAGGAAAAAATAAAAAGAGAAATTTCAACACCGACAATACAATGTTATACAGCATTGTCAAACACAAATTACAGGCAGGATGAAAAAGTATACATAGTGTACACAGAATAACAGTAAGCATGATTAATTCTTAATTATCCCGTTGCCTATAATACAATTCTAGTAGAGTATGAAATTTGTTGACATTTTGTGCTGCTACAGTACAGTATGGAAGGCCATTCGATATATTAATACACGAAGAACGAGTATTGAAAACCATCAAGGCATGTTTTATAAGGCTGTACACTAGCACTGTGGTTTAAACGCGCACTGTGTTTTAAAGAGGGGCGAATGTACGTTTCTTTGATTATTCTTATTTGATTTCTCGTTATCTGGAAAAAGAATTTCATTCGTTGTTTTTCTCGTCGCGTTTCAAGTAGTTCCAAGTCGCAAGATTTCAACGTGTGTTACAGAATCGGCTCTCCAATAACACAAACAAACAAAACGTATCGCGGTTCTCTTAATTTTTTCTAGTTTATCTCGCAAGTACTGTTGGTGAGGGCTCCAAACTGGAGAGGCGCACCCCAAAACTGGACGAACAAATGTTTTGTACACAATGAGTTTCAAATGTCTTGGTGCATGCTGCAACTTTTTCTCAAAAAGAACAGTTTCCTGTAAGCCCTAGAGCAGACCTCCTCCACTTGGAGGCGCCAGCACAAGTCATGATTAATGATACGCCTAAGTACCCAAAGCTACGTACATTCCACAAAGAGTTGTCACCAATTTTATAGTCAAAGGAAGGTGCAGTTTTTTTTCTTGTTATTTATACTTAAAATCCACCTCTGTAACACCATGAGAGAGTGCCTTCCATCTTTTAAGCATTATGCATTATGTGCATAAATCCGTACACAACATATATCATTCAGCAACAACTGCAACACTTTAGTACTGTGGAATGCTCACGAATAAGAATACATGTGCACAAAGTGCAACAAGGAGGCACTGTGTACTATGAACAGTGGTGTCACAAGGGGGGGGGGGGGACACATCGCCCTGTGTGCAGCCTTCTGAACAGCGGCTGTGCTGTGATTGCCACTCATGCCTTTGTTTTCTGCTCAGATCACAGCTGAATGCGGTAAATGTTGGCGCTCGGGGCAGCTGAATGGGTGATTAAGAGGCACATGTAATGACTCTAGCAATATCACACAAGAGGTGATGCGCATTTGTGGCTTAGAGTTGCTGTTCTTTATGTGACCGTTTTGAAGACACTCTGCTGGGCTTCTTTTTCTTATATATTTATTTATTTCGAGGCCTACATTTGCCCAAAGGCATCACAGTAGGGAAGGTAACAATACAAAGGCTGAATAAATCATGCTAAAATCGCAAAGTCAAATGTTGCAGTCTATAAAGATGTGCATGACCAAAAAAAAAAAAAAAGAATATATATATATATATATATATATATATATATATATATATATATAACAAGTGCAAGCATCACAGTGGTAGCTTGAAACGTCATGAATAAGGGCCCACAAGAACTGCGTCAAAGCTAGCATATAATAATACAAAGATATATATATATATATATATATATATATTCGTCAAACCATAACAAGGCAAGAAACAATGACACGAAGAACAGCCCAGAGAAAGTTCTTTCTTGTTCTTAATTGATGTAAATAAATTACAGGTAGGATACGAACCCACATCTTCACATAATATGTGTGTTGCTCTTACCACTTTAGCTACCATGGCGACATTTTAACGCGATAGCGTTAAGGGCCACATGTCACAGAAAATCCCGCGTTGGTGTCAGCATCGGCAGCCATGGCCGAAAAAAACGTTTCAAACCACGCAGGCACTCCGTGTGGTGCATAGGCACTATTGAACTAACTGAATTTCTCAAAGTAAAATGCGTCAGAAAATTCATAAGGTATGACTTATACACAACCTACAGACATTATAGTGTAGGATTGTAATGTGAATATACGAGAAAACAAATCTGTTACACCAAAACTTAGTAGGAGTGGAGTGGCCTGCTCGGTTCCTTGCAACACCATAAAAAAAAAAAAAAAAAAAAAAAACAGAAACTTGCCTTTATGCATAGCGTTAGCTGCCAGCGTTTCCAGAAACATCACGGTTCCATAAGCTGCAGTTGCTGGGACGCATGAGATGCAGTCAAGATTCTTTTAATGCTATCATGTTCCGCTCTTAAAGGCGAAGCTTAAGCGTCCTCCCAAGTTTTTACGATCCACTTTGTAGGGCATCTTCTATGTCTGTCTGTTAGAATTAACATTTGGAGTGTTAGCCAGAGCTACCACTTATGGCTATGGCAGTGGATGTAGAGCATCCTATCTAACACAGACATAGCACACAAACTTTTTGGGTGAAGGCAACTGGTCAATAAACCCACACATGCCGCCTGAAGACTTCAAAGCTGTCGGATTTGCGACCCTCTCTATATAATGAACGAGAAGAAGGGAAACCGAGGGGCACAATTTTGGGAAACTAAGGGCCAAACCAAAGAGAAACAGTTTTTTCATTCACTTTCATTGCAATTTATTTATCATTTCTTTACTTCCCTTCAGAAATAAAAATAATTTCCTCCGTGTTGTCCTTTGTGTCATTGTTTGTTGACTTGTTATGGCTTGACTAACAAAAAGCGTGCCCCTCGGTTTCCCGTCTTTTCATTCATTCCGTAGCAGGTGTCACGAATCCAGTAGCGTTGATACCTGCAGGTAGCACATGAAGATTTATTGACCAGTTGCCTTCACCCAAAAGTTCGCATACTATGCAATGCCTCCGGTAGATAGGATGTTGTCCATCTACTGCCATGGCGGTGAGTGGTGGCATTGGCTAACACTTCCAGGGTTAATTCTAGTGGACAGAAATAAATACCCAAGAGAGTAAAGGGGAAAATGGCACCCCAGTAGCTTAACTGACAAGAGCATTGCATGCATAATGAGAAGATGTGGGTTCGTATCCCACCTACGGCCAGTTTTTCTTTCATCCACTTTCATTTATTTACCATTTCTCTACTTCAATTAAGAACTAGAAATAACTTCCTCTGTGGTGTCCTTCGTGTCATTGTTTGTTGGCATGATATGGTTGATGATATGGTGATATGGTTGGTGATATAGCTAAACATTTCGACAGAATTATCTGTCTGGTTGGGAATCCCTAATCCTGCACATGCATGTGTGTGTCATGTAAGAACCTAACAAACAAAGCCACCAAGGACAACATGAGGGAAATTACTTAAACTTACTAATTGAAGTAAAGAAATGATAACCTAATGAAAATGAAAGTGCACGAAAATCAACTGGCCGCAGATGGAATCTGAACCCGCCTCTTCACATTACGTGTGCGATGCTCTTACCAATTGAGCTACTGCGACACTGTTTTCCTGTCCACTTTCTGGGGTATTTATGTTTTACTACTAGAACTAACCTTGGGAGTGTTAGCCAGTGCCAGCACTCGCAAACCCAGATGGCAGACGTGGAACGTCCTTCTTGCCGCAGGCGTCACGAGTACATGATCTATTTGGGTTACAGCAACTGCTCAATAAATCCCCACATGCGACCTGAAGGAATCAATGTTGCCGGATTCGAGACCCTTGTAATGTAATGAACGACAAGAAAGGGAACCGAGGGGCTCAATTTTTATTAATTGTATTATAAGAAGCCAACAAACAAAGACACCAAGCACAACATAGGATAAATTACTTGTACCTAGTAATTGAATTAAATAAATGATCAATTGATGGAAATGAAAGTGGATTAAAAACCAACTGTCCGCAGGTGGGATATGAACCCAAGTCTTATGAACCCAAGTGCGATGCTCTTACCAATTGAGCTACCATGGTGCTGTTCTCCCATTCACTTTCTGGGGTACGATGTTTTACTATTAGAACTAACCCTGGGAGTGTTAGTCAGCGTGGCACCACTCAAAAACCTAGGCGGTGGATGCGGAACACCCTTTCGGCTGCAGGTGTCAAGAGTACATGATCTTTTTGGGTGACAGCAACTGGTCAATAAACCCACGCATGCTACTGGAAGACATAATTGCTGCCAGATTTGAGACACTCGTAATGCAATGGTCGACAAGAAAGGGAACTGAGGGGCCCTATTTTTATTATTCATATCATAAGAAGCCAACAAACAAAGACACCAAGGACAACATAGGGGAAATTGCTTTTACTTACTAAATGAATTAAAGAAACGATGAATTAATGGAAATGAAAGTGGATCAAGAAACAACTGGCCACAGGTAGGATACGAACCAACGATTTCGCATTACAGATGTTCTCACAACACAGATAGGAATGGGGCTCAAGACTTAAGAACAATATAAAGTTCAAAACAACAGACTGGCGGGCTAGTTGGTACTGCATAACTTGAGGTAAAGGGCAAGAGAGCATGTAGGACAACAGAAGGGCACGAAGAAACAGCGCTACTAACAACTTAATTTTTATTGTACATGGATGAAGACACAGCGCCACTAACAATTAAATTTTTATTGCACACAGTTAACACATGTGCAATAAAAATTCAGTTGTTAGTAGCACTGTGTGTTTGTCCCTTTCTGTTGTCCTACATACTCTCTTGCACTTTACCACAAGTTGAGGACAATGTTTGGGATACTATCTGGGCCTGGGACAGTATTAGTACTACTTAGATTTTGCATAAGCTTTAGAACACCATAGCCATCTATGACGATCTCAGGCGTCAGGTCATATGCAGGGCATAAATAATCCAGCAACTCCTGAGGCACAGCCCTAGAGCAAACAGACTCAAAATACCCACTGAAATAGTTTGCTTTGTTAATATCACCACCAACAACAATATTGTCGTGCGCAAGTGGCGGGATGCCAATATGGTCATGATGGTCAGATTTCACACATTTCCAAAGTTCTTTTGGAATGCTTCTAATCTTTAAGCTAAGAGAGACAATGAATTCCTTTTTTTGCAATTTTTATTGTGTTTTATTTGGTTGCTTATCTCTTCTAGAGACAAAAATAAATTCTCTTCCTTCTACATGATAAACAAAAGCATCTGGGGGGACAGAGAGTACAGAACACTCGCTTGTCTCCTATTTTCATAAAGAAGTAAGATTGAATGTCACATATATCATGTCTTGATATTTGCGTACTCTGTCACTAAAAATTGCACACACATGCTCAATGTTGTGCTTCTGCATGCAGAGATGGCTTGAAGGCAAGGAAGCTCAAAGGTTGTTTGTTACTAAAGCTTGTAGGGTTGCGCAACTCTCCCGCGTCCCCCGATATGTTGTTTTCCGGCATAGCTCCCGTCTCCTGTAATCCGGCTTCGCCGCGTGACTTTACTGCGGCGGTCGGTATGCTTGCAGGGTAGTAGGAGAGATGACGCGAGTGTTGCTCTGCTAACGCGACCTAACGGCGGGGTTACTTGGGCGCAATAAGGAGAGGGCTCTTAATTCCTCTTTGCCTCAGAGTCGGCAGGCGGCGCAGACGTTCTGCGCGTGCGCCAATTCATGCTTCTGCGAGACCGTCTCGTGAGGTCTACCGCAGAATGGACGAACACGATCGTTCGAACGCGCCACCGTACACGCGATCGACCAAACATTGGTGTCCAGCATGGGGAGAACATATTCACTCTTTATCCGGTCGCAGTGAGTCGGACTTCCGCGATTAGTGGCGCGCCCATCGGCACACAAACGTGGACCTCTTGGGGCATCGGACAGTTCTGCTTCGTTCGAGACCTTTGTTTGAACCAAAGTGTAGGGCTAGCGTGGATTGTGGTTGATAGCGAAGGCGCCGTGCTTTCTTAAGCGAGGCGACGGTGGCTGTAGTGTGTTTGAACTTTTCAACATGCTAAGCATTTTCACAAATGATTTTTTAAAATGACATTCGTCGGTACGAGAGCCACGTGGTCTACATCCTGGGAGAGCGAGGCTTAGCACCCGTGGAGCATTGGCAAGCCTGAAGCGAGCGAGTACGGAAGCCTCGTGGGTGGTCCGAATTTCTTATGTAAATAGCTTCTTCGATCTCTTTGTCTCTGATGAAGTCGCGGCTCTGGGAGCTGGGTTGCAGCAGGCAACGGGTGGTGCTACGGGCTGACTGGTATTGCAGCCTGGCACTGGGAGATACCAACACCATCTAGGATGGTGGGCGCCGTCAACTCGGGTGCTGTGTGCACGGAGCGGGGTAGGACCACCTAACAGAGCTGACGTCTCCTCGCGGCTGCCTGTTTTGCGCCATTTTCAGTGTTGTTTTTTGGATGCCGGTTGCTGTCAGGGTAGCGATGCTTTAGGCCTAAGGCTTTACGAAGCTGCATGTCGCACGTGGAGAGACAACCTGATGGATCGTGGCGTTGAGGTGTTGCACTTTGTTTCCCTCATTCTAGTTAGCCTTGCACGAATTGAAATTATTCGTTTGACTCAAGGAAGCGAGCTTCATTCATGTGAACTTAGCATCCGAGTAGCCGCCCGATCTTTTGCTAGTCGAGTTGAACATCATGCCACGTGGGCGATGCACATGCAGAATTCCTCTCACTGGGGAAACACTACTTTAAGTGTTTGTCAAGTGCGTTGAGTGTACGCGGCGTGAGTGGTTTGTTGTCACCTGCATATCATCTGCGCTGCTGCCCCGGACTACGATCGAGCGACACCGGGCATGGTAATGCTGTGACCAGTTCGGCGCAGTGACTTCGGCGGCTGCCTGTATCCGGCTCGCAACCCTCGGCGGCAGAGAAAAGAGCCAGCGGTCACCAACAGCTATTGCGGCTCTCGCCAGTACGGCACGTCGGCGCGAGCGACACTTGCTCGTACCGACTACTGCGTCGCCGTTTCCGGAGTCCTGGCCTGGAATCGTGCCATCGAGTTTGCAGAGCGGCTGCTGTGACCAGCGGACGCCAGCGCTGTACCCAAGGACAATGTCGGCTCGCATGTTATCGACAGCGTGTGGGCATTTCGTCGGCGCGGCCACTGTTGCACGTACTACCTTGTTCGCGAAGCATGCGTTGATGTTAGACTGTGGGACATGTTTCGCGGGAATATGTAGTGATTTAAGGTTGGGGGGGATGTGGCGATGCGCGAGTCTCACATGTCCCCCAATATGTTTTCTCGCACAGCTCCTGTAATCCGGCTTCGCTGAGTGGCTTTACTGCTGTGGTCGGTATGCTTGCAGGGCAGTACGAGAGATGGCGTGATGTACACTGCACTTGCGTACACGTGCATGTGTGTAATGTATGTGTGCACAGAATGCATCTATCCTTGATGCATGGGCACTTTGCCCATTGCATCTAATGCACAGCATGTGCTGTGACAGTAATCAACATTAGGCCATTTTAGATTGTCCGGGATTTGGATAAACACAAGCAGACGGCTGTTTTACTGGATGAGCAGAAGCAGAAACGTGAACAGCCTGCACAGAGCAGCCACTTGGTGGCGCAGAGCTCAACCAGACAAATACAGCTAATATTGCAGCAATCTAATGTATTTTACTTTGCTTCTGGCATAAATTTTCGGCAGCAATGCAATTACGCCGCTGCCAAAAATTCTCACCAGCCGCAAAGTAAAACACACTTGGTTATTGCAATATTAGCCCTGTGTCTGATTGAGCTCTGCACCACCAGGTGGCTGCACCGTGCCGGCCAGTCATGTATGCGCCCCCCCCCCCCCCCTCATCCACTAAAGTGCCTAGTCCACTTGTGTTTACCTGAATAATGGACACGCTAAAGCTCTCTACTATGCAAACACTGTCCAAAACTCCACCTAGCAACTGCAGCCACTCAAACAGCTCTCAAATGGCCGCTGGAAAAGGGCTTTATCCTTCAGTTTCCGTGTGACAGAAACATGGTTTATCATATATTCAAATTACAATCCACAGCTATCATGTCTGCAGCTTGTGTGCAAGTTGTACTTTATGAATTCTCTGACGGAATTTACTTTGAAAAATTGAATTAGCCCAATAAGGAATGGGCATGTGCTGCACTACTGCACACGTGGATGCACGAATGCCATACTTCGCTTGTGGTGATGATGCTTGTCTAACATCGTCTAACGTCGGTCCATGCTCAGTCGTGCATCCACTTTCACAGGGTGAAATGGAGGCAAATTTTTTCTTCATTAAATGAAATACTTTTTTTTACAAAAATAAGATTTTTTGGAGCAAATTGCTTACCATCTTAATGTATGCTAATGCCTAAAGAAAAATTTGAACATATGAACATAATTGAACATTTCAGTTATAAGCAACAGTAATCATATTTTTCTATAAGCACTGTTTGTATTGCGCAGGGCATTGTATACTTTATGTCATTTTAACTTCTAACTTATTGTCACAATTACATGTCGTACGAACTCTGGCCACAGAAACTCACACTGGGCAGTTATGCTAGATAAAGTTTGATTTTGATATGTCTGGTCATCCTGCAAAAACATGCCGTGTCGTGATCTCTGGTTCAGAAAACAATGCTTTGCACATGGTGCTTCCAATGAGGGTGAGAACTCCAAGGAACTCGTATGGCTACATCCATTCAGGGGCCTAAATTTAAGTCGGCATTCTGCAATACTGGCTGTTTTACAGGCTGCCATAAGATGAGAGACAGTTCACCTGCCACCTCCAAGTTTACTAAGTGCGAGAACATGCGAATACTAAGGTATTGCTTTGTGCTAGATGCCTGTTTCAGTTTTCACGTGTCTATGAATCTCGCCCGCTGTAGTATATGATGTGAGAGCAATTCTGAGCGCGTGCATCGCCTACAAGTATTTCTAACTGCAATTTGAATGTGTTACATTTTTTCCAGGTAAATGAATTATGGCTATAAGAGGTTAATGTATAATATTTTAGCTGCTAACTGTGGGTTCAGAGTTTTCAGTGCTTAGCGGGCAATTTTCCAGAATGTTTACAAAATGTCAGATGTCAAAAATGTCATCACATTGTCTTATTTTTACAGAAATAAATGCCAATTTACAGTAAAAATGAAGAGCGTTGCCCTTCTAAATTGTTTCGCATTCACTATACAAAATATGTGTTAAGAAATAGAAGGGAGTGGCAAGAGAAGGAGGGCAAGGGAGGGGGGTTACAAGCCGAGCAGCCACACCGGCTGCCAGGAAGCCAAGCGATGCCAATGCTGTGAAACGTGTTTGGTGGACCACAACATACCTATGTGACCATATGCGACACGGAAAGGTAGATCAAGATCATCAATAGCACTTTGCTTGATGTCCAGGTCTTTCAAATTGATGTCTCCTGCACAAAGACAGACCCAAGCATTAGTATTGCTTTAAACATTTGTTCCAAACTGGTACAAGAAGGAAAATATTTAAAGGGCAATTAGAGCTGCTTGCCACTTGAGCACCAGAAACACGGCTTTCCTTATACTGGTACAACCAGAGCTTCAGCAGTAGCCTAAATGACAAAAGCCTTTCCCACAGATCTTCAATTACCCATAGTCTGTGAGAACTGGACCTACCAGCATATTTTCTAATCTCATCAGTTTATCTATTTCTCTACAACCCTTGACTGTGTTTACTTATCTTTGGCTTCAATTATGTTATTGGATGACCACTTATGTGTTCTAGATCATTATAAATTGCTTGGCTCAGTTCCACTCAACTAAAGTATCCCCCGTAGTCATTTGATCCATAAACCAAACATCAAACATGTCAAAACCAATGTTCACGAGAACCTGACCTCAGGCCATTCAGTTTATATGCAAGAAATGCATAGTAGTGTGGATTTAGACAACCACAAAGAAAGGCCAGGCACAGCCTTGCTGGGCCATTTTCTTGTGTTACGGATGTTTCAATTCATGCTATTATACCTTCAAAACATAACAAACTTAGGATCTTTCAATAGAATATAGGAATATGATGTTACACTAGCTGGTAATGATGGCATTCAACAGAATGGAAAGCCAGGAATGTGTTGCACTGAAAGTGGCCCAAATGGACAATGCAACTACACACATATCTAACTTTCGCATGTATGCAACAGATGAGTAAAAATAGACCCTCTGAGGTGGTCACCTACTCTCACTTGTTAGCCAGGCTCTGTGGCACGTACAAAAAGCAAGTGTTTTGTGGTAATGATATTTTTGTTTAAAGCCATGAAAACTGTGCTTTTTTTTTTGTTTTCTTGAGCATTCACGCTCTTAAGTGAAATGTGGTTTTTAAAGTGACAGCCCCAATTCCATTAAACATCATTACAGATAAATGTGAAACAGTGACTCATGTATAAGTATACAGGAAGCACGTCTACAACAAGAGCACACAACACAGGATGTAGCCTGTCTAGGCAGTATACACAACATGCTGACTATGGCACTAACACTGCTGTGTAAATGCATGACAAGCAGCTATACTGTCTATATAAAGGAGTAAAATATGACAAACGAGATAACGCACTGTGTGGTTGCAGAGCATCGCATAATAAGCACATATGTCACAAGGGTGTGCTGTACGGGCACCTTCTGATCTCAGTTGAAATAGAGCCATTGATGGCCCAGGGAGAAGGGGGGTGTGTGTGCTGGAGCTGGGTGTGTACGCTAGAATGAACGCAAACGAAGCGCAGATAACTAACTTATCTTTGGCACGTTTATTGTAGCCTCGAATCTAAAGCTACACTGCGAGGAATGCACAAGACAACAAAACAATGATGCACGTGTGCCTGGCACCATTAATTATGCAGCGTGCGGGACATGCGCGGGTAAGTAGCTCAAGCCGTTACGCAGGGGAAAAAAAAAAGGAAGAAGTCTATAATAAGAACCACATCTAACTAAAACAGTGCTGGTGATCACTGACTGAACACCACGCGACTTCGACATATTGCTTCGTCTTGTGCACGGTGTAAGAATTTTTGCACCATGGTCTGTTGCTTTACTCTCTTGGCGTGCGCAGCTTGCAAGCGTTCTTTCGGTATAGTGCGTACAGCTGCAGCTCCATGACGCACCGAGGTAAAAAATAGAAAATATCTGGTGCAAGTGGTGCCGACACATCGCACTGTACGCGATCGTTCTTGTCACGGTGCACGTTGACAGATAAACAGCTGCACGGCGCTACCAACTAACAGCACTGCAAGCTATTGTGACTCGCACTCGGAGAATTGAAACTCACCTCCCCATATTCCCAACTTGAGCTGGGACGTGTCCAAGTTCTCAATGTAGTCTCCAAGAACGTAGTTGACAAGCTCGACAACCACCGATTCGAAAACCATTGTTGGTCGCTGGCTGGACGAGAACGGTCGGAACGATCGTTAGCTAGCTATTCCGTCCCGCATGTCATGCAGCGAGCGTCGAATGCCCTGCACGCTCAGGGCTCGCGTTGCGAACTGGCAACTCCCTCACGTGCCGTTCGCTCGCCCTCTCGCTCTCCCCAATGTGGCGCGGATGTGCGCGCGCAGTCACGCCCCCTTCTGGGGTCAGATGCAACATGCAGAGACAAGAGGTGGATAAGCAAATTTTGAGGCCCTCGAACAGCTTTCCTCGCAATGAGAAATTCGCAAACGTTTATTGTATCTGCCAACTCCTACCGAACAGATTGGTGCTTGCTCTCTGTTACAATCTCTGTGTTTAACAATGTGAAGACTCGAGTGTTTTGCGTCTTTTTTTTTTTTCCTATTGTGTTTCGATTATTAGGGGCTGCGCTATCCTGCTCTTCGAGCAAGAGAACATTTCACGCAAAAACAAAAAAAAAAGGGGGGGGGGGGAAGAGAAACGAAAACGGGGCAGGTGATACGGGATACGCATTTGCTCACTCGTTCGATCGCCTATTTGCTGAGCGATCCTACAGCACAAATGCAACCTTTCTGTCCCTGTGTCTTGATGGACTTTTCCCTATTTTCTCCTGTGATGTTCTTGTAGATGTTTGTGGTTCCCTGCGCGTGGAAAATTTTGGGCAACAATGTACGTACCCCTAGCACTCGGTTGAACAAAAATTACGTTACCCGAATCACGACACGTTGAAGTAACCTCGGCGAGTCACCTCGAAAAAGTAAATAAAAATACTCGTGTAATGATACCGTAACTTAAGAAGTACGTGTAATTGCCAGAGAATATTGATGTAAAACAAAAAAAATAGTATTTTTAAATTTATTTATTCTTTCTCGCTCCCAAGAATTCGATTGGTTCGCAATGTCACATGACATCAAGTACGTCTTCAATGGAATAACGCTGCGCTCGTTTGGTTGGCTGGTGCTCGATGCGTTGAGGAAAGTGGTAGTCGTGGTTGTGGTGCCGAAGCTGTGGAGGTGGCACACTGGAGACGGTTTTGGGAAGATGTAAATGGGTGCTTAAAACCTGACGTGCACTACAGGTATTTTCACTGTTTCGTCATGCATGTGAGACGTAGAACTTTGTACGCAAGCCGCGTTCGGAATACGCTGCGCGATGTCGGTCAGGCTCACCGTTCAGAACTGCGATCGACTCTCGTCGTATGCGAGACGTCGAGGAATCAAGAAATTGTGGCTTTAAAAGCTAGCTACCGTGCATGCTTTTTAGGGGATCTTTTGGGATATCAAATTTTAACATTTGCGACTGGAATGAAGTGGTTGATCGTGCTTGTGGTGACCGATGCTCTCTTGACACAATTGGTTTCCCGCTTGCTTTTTGGCCCTTGGAAGTTTCCAACGTACTGACCTTCGAACAAAGGGGCCAAACTTGCCCGTGTAGAGAACAAATAAATAGAAAAATTATGAAAGTAGGAAAGATATTTATCAGAGGGTTAATTTCCAGAAGCATTGTGCGGCTTAAGCTTGCCAGACGAACAAAGGGAGCCGATTTTGTGGGGGGTCGTCCATCTCATCAGGCTGGTGTCTTTATTAGCAAAATGAAAGCAAAATGAAGACGATTGCAGCTGATGTCAATCACTTTCAGTTTCCTTCAAAATAAATTTTCTCACTCGTACGCAGTATGTTTGCATAACGCGAGTCGGGACTTTTGCGTGGCCCCGTTTTTTCGTTTCAGATTGTCAGCTAGCCCGCGATAAAATTGGAACAGTAATAGCTTCCTTCTATAATAATACAGTACCCTTCCTGGCCTCTATATATACATGGAACTTGTTAACGTGCCTTGCCATATCTTACGTTCTTAGCTGTATTGAACTATAGAAAAAAAAAATGAAGCGATCGCGTCAAAGCTAGCACCGGAGCCGTGGTCCGAAGGTAGATTATCGATCAGCTACCTCCGCTATTCAGATACAAGCGTTTATTATGCGTGTGATGTAAACATTCATTCGCACTTGAAAATTGTTGATGTCTTAATAGTCGCATCCTAAATTACATAACCGCAATACTGCGCTATCGTCAGCATCCAGGCAGGGCTACCACCGTATCACGCAATTGTGGCGACGTAACGCAACTCTTTGTTCCGCATCCTACTAGAGCGTCTCGATCATTTGGGTAATATTTTTGTGCTTAATTGTTGGATAAATTCACGACGTAACCTTCTTTGTCATGTACATCGGAACTAATGTAGCAAAAAAAAAAAAAGGTACACTATGTTGCATTGGAAATACGATGCAGGCATAATACCCCAGTCACACTGGGCCCCTTGGATTGCGATCGAGCCGGAACGGGATTGAATTTCTCGATCGGGGTCGACTCCCCTCCGCAGATTACTCAAAGTAGCCAATGGAGATCGAGAAATTTGATCGTGATCGAAAGCGCCATAACACAAGCCAGATACAGAACCCATGTTTCAGAATGCATGAGACCCCTTTCTCTTCGCCAGTTGTTCCTCACTTCAAAGTGCAGTTTTTTCTTTAAGCAAATTCGGAACACACGTGCAGTGCATTGCACTACGTAGATTTTAGCATTGGCCTATAGATTCGTACAATGTTGCAGTGATAATTTTGAATCTACATGGACAGCTTACTTGGAGGTGCACTTTGATAATCTATTGCATCTGCCGTTATATTCTTCAAAGCATTCTGTAAGTGAAAGGTGTGCCAGATTAAACAGCATTTAAAGGCAGGTAGTGCTGTGAATAGAATTGTGTTATGGAATGTACTTTCCAGACACAAGGCAATAGAAAGATAGCTATTTGGGCCAGTGTTGCATGTAGCAATTGGTCGTCGTGACAGGACCAGGATGAGTTAAACTGCTACGAACTTGTTTACCAGACATACTCTAATTATCTCGATAAACCTGCATTGTGCGAAAAATGCTTGCTTGTCAAATTAAATATTCCTCTCAGCGAATGTCAGCTTGATCATCAGCCTGAGCTTTAAAAGCATTCAATATCAAAAGAATTTGTCGCGGGAAGCCTTTGTCTGCATTTCAGCCTTCTGACGTCGTGTTGGCTGCAACGAAGAAGTCCTGTAAATGTGCATCTTTTAAAAAAGCACATGAAAGGAAGCAAAACCAAAACATGCAGCTGAATTAATATGCTTGGCGTGTGCAAAGAGCAACATGTTGGTGAGTGTGAGATTGTAATGGCATGCTAGGATTTACTGGCCTAAATGGGATCTAGTTGATGGCTTGGTGGTGGATGTCAAGAAGCTGGAGCAAAAATTACCTGTGAACATCAGCTTGTCAAATAATCTTGTTAAGTCCTGGGGACATAGGTCACCACACCCTCTCATGAATAGAGACTTATAATCACTCACTTCACAGACGTGGCATAGAGCGTTAGTGAGCGAGTAAGGGTGTAAGCAAGCATGTATGAGTGCTAATGAGATTGAGTAGGGTATGAACAGGAGTGAGTGCCAGTTAACGTGAGCATGAATGAGTCAGTGGTGGTAAATGAACGTGGATACAAACATGAGTGACCATTGGCGAGTGCGAGTATTTATGTATTTGATTGGGTGGAATTGGGCATGAGTGGTTTCCAATAAGTGTGAATGGAAGTGACTGTGCACACACAATTGAGTGTCGGTGAGTATGAGTGGCCGTGAGTGAGAACGTGAGGGAGTGCTGGCAAATGTGAGTGAGTACATGGATCAATAAAATAATGGTGATTGAACGTCTCTGTGTATCCACATGTTCTGCTCACCTATCCCTGGGTGTCCAGTTGAAGTTGCAGTAACATTTAAATTTGCAAGAAGAATAAAAGAAGCTGAGGAGCTCTGTGTTTAGTCAAGTAGCCACAATGTAAAGCACTGATGCCAAGAAAAACAAAGGGAAATTAACTCTTATTAAAATGAAGTGGAGTGATTGTATGGGTGCCAGCACTACTTGTTGCCATAGCAGCATGTGTAACTGAGTGGCAATCTCAAGGCTAAACGAGAAGAATGGGGGTTAACCGAGGGGAAAGATTTTTATTAGTCGTATCATAAGAAGCCAACAAACACTGACACCGAGGACAACATAGGAGAAATTACTTGTGCTTAATACAAATGGAATAAAGAAATGATAAATTAATGGAAATGAAAGTGGATGAAGAAACAACTTGCCGCAGGTGGGGAACGATCCCACAACTTTTGCATTTCGCTCACAACCTTCGCAATGCTCTCACCTTTGGCACTACAGATGTAATTACTTGGTATTCATTATTCCATTTGATTGTGAAGATGCTTGTTACTTTCATTCTATGCTACTCAAGGTCATTGCAGTCTCTCTGTCCATAGAGGAAGAATTGTGCAGTTTGTAAAATGACAAAGAACAATGCAAAACTACAAGGCAGTTAACACAAACTGACAGGACCTTTGCCTTCCAATGATCATTATGAACAACCATTCAACCGACTCAAACTATGATCCTGCCCGACTCTGCAGTTGCACAGTGCTGACAAGGAAAGTTTTTCATTATATAGTGAGCTTTGCATGATTACTTTGTTTGTTTGACAGTGCTCAGCTAAAAATATGGAGAACCGTGGCATGGATGCACTGGACAATGAACACGGAGGCATCAACCTGCTTGACCTGCCCTCCGAGATCATCGAAAAGATTTTGCGGCATACAAACTTTGCGACCATTAGCAATGCGCGCATGGTAAGAAACTATGGAACCTTAGCTAATCTAGTAAACATTAGCCATCTCATTCTCTAGATATTTTAATCAAGGTTAAACTATGAAGCCCTCTTTGCGAATGTGTGCAATGTGCTTATGCTGTTTCGGTTTTCTTGCCACTGTGCTGTTCTTAAAGTTGTCTTGGTAAGTTCACATTTTGCAAATGAGGTCTAATTTGAATGTGCTTGTCATACGTTGCATGTGAGTGAAAAGGCCACCTGGATTGGGCATCATGGACGATAAGGCTTTTGTTGCACTAAAATAGCATCAACTTAAAAATAAGTTTTCATTTTTCTTTAAGCAGTTTGAGGGAAGAGAGGATTAGTTGTCAGGATGGTGCACAAACCTGACACAAGTCTTGCAAGGGCCACACGTGGTGCTCAATATGCTTGTTTGAGACCCTTAATATCTCTACACTGGAAAAAAAAAAAAAGAAGTGCGATCGGAGCTCTCTCTCTCAGATAAATTGAAAAGGGAGCGTTTCATGTTTCATATTTGTGAGTGCCTGTGAAATATTTTTTCAACTTAGAAATGCTCCACTTAGGACACCACATTTTCGATTAGGCTGAATTTAGAAGTGTTGATGTACTTTCATGTCACAAGTGAAAATGAATCGCAAATGAAAATGAACTTGTTCGGAATGAAGGTCATGTTCCAAGTATTGCTGTTAAAACTGTCAGCACTTCACCATTTTTCTAAAGACAAATATATTGATGAATGTGGCATCAATCTGCAACACTTTCATTAACAACAGATCAGTTAAATAAATAAAGTATTTCAGGAGTGTTCTTTTTTTCCTTGTGTTTGTTTCACATTCTGCAAATGAGGTCTAATTTGAATGTTCTTGTCATACGTTGCATGTGAGTGAAAAGGCCACCTGGATTGGGCATCATGGACGATAAGGCTTTTGTTGCACTAAAATAGCATCAACTTAAAAATAAATTTTCATTTTTCTTTAAGCAGTTTGAGGGAAGAGAGGATTAGTTGTCAGGATGGTGCACAAACCTGACACAAGTCTTGCAAGGGCCACACGTGGTGCTCAATATGCTTGTTTGAGACCCTTAATATCTCTACACTGGAAAAAAAAAAAAAGAAGTGCGATCGGAGCTCTCTTTCTCAGATAAATTGAAAAGGGAGCGTTTCATGTTTCATATTTGTGAGTGCCTGTGAAATATTTTTTCAACTTAGAAATGCTCCACTTAGGACACCACATTTTCGATTAGGCTGAATTTAGAAGTGTTGATGTACTTTCATGTCACAAGTGAAAATGAATCGCAAATGAAAATGAACTTGTTCGGAATGAAGGTCATGTTCCAAGTATTGCTGTTAAAACTGTCAGCACTTCACCATTTTTCTAAAGACAAATATATTGATGAATGTGGCATCAATCTGCAACACTTTCATTAACAACAGATCAGTTAAATAAATAAAGTATTTCAGGAGTGTTCTTTTTTTCCTTGTGTTTGTTTCTTCCCACGTTTTGTCTGTGAAAAGGAATAGGGGTGCCGTTGCAGTTTCATGCTTCAAATATGAATGAATGTGACATCTTTTTTCTAAGATCTCTGGAGGGGATAGCACAAATCCATCGTTAATAAAATTTAACTTGGACACAGCAAAGCTCTCTCCTTTTTTTGTCCATTCATCATTCTAGAGGAGCGTCCAGAAAGCAGCTGACAATCGAACACGTTCCTTGCAGGTGTGCCACCACCTGAATGATGCAGCGTCTGGACTGCTCAACTCCGAGTTCGTGCGGCTGCGGTTGGCCATGCAGCAGCGCTTTCAGGGCATCAAGGCGCAGATGCCGCGCCGGGAGTCTGCGCGCCGCAAGCACCCGCTCTCGCGCGAGTGTGACATCATCGAGACGGTGCACATGCGCCTGACCCTGCTGCAGATGACTTTTGGAAAGCACATTGAACGCAAGCACTGCTGCTTCTTCCCAGGGGAGGTATGCTGTGTGCCAGGCTGGTGGCTGGTCTTGGCCGTGTAACATACTACACCCATTCTGTTCTGGTAGAAGTTCTACGGCAGTAGCTGTTGTGCAACCTGACTTTCAGGTCGCACTACAAGATCTGTTACCTTGCACAACCTCTGTAGCTGTCTGAACTATGTAAATGTGGTCTAAAATGTTAGCACAGCACTCGTAAAAAGCATTCGCAGCAGTGAAAAAGAATTCTATTGTTGAAGGGACACTAAAGGAAAAAAAAATAAGTTGAGCTGCATTAGTAAACTGCGCTTCTACAATAACAAGAAAGCCCCTCTTAGCAAGAGAGAAGACGGGGTAAGCCAAAAACGACACAAACGAAAGACAGGTGCTGACACCACCTTGCACAAGTGGAATCATAGATTTTATGCCAACTGCTTAGGCTTAATTGATTGTGTTGTATGTTGGTAAAGATGGGTACGTTGTACTGTTCTAAGAGGAGCCAAAGACTAAACTTGACAAGTTTCGAGAACTCTTGATGCACCGCAATGGCCCAAATACGAGAAAGTACTCTGAAATCTATGATGTCGCATGAAGTAATAGAGAAATGAAGTTTGGCCTTCCTTTTCTCTTCCAGAAGCAACCTTTTCCCATGAAATTAATGGAACAATTTTGAATGAATGCTTTGTCAATCTAAACTGGTTTAGCTTTTTTCTTTAGTGTTTCTTTAACTACATTTTTATGTGTTGGGTTGTGTGTCCAATATATAGTACCCTGGAATCGGGCCATGTTAAAATGCAGCTTTTTTAGGTAGGTCTTCCAATTAGCTGACAGAAAATTGTGGAGGCATGCAAAATTGTGAACATTAAAGATGCATGTGTAACGCCTCGGTTCCATGATTTAAGCAAAAAAAAGAAAGAGATGGACCTTTTTTTTATGCATCAGGTTATCATGATCAGCACAGTTGTAATTAGATGGTGGACATAAGTATCAGATTAAAGAAAACTTAGTTTCTGTTTGCAAATACTGTTTTCTTTTGTTTGTTGGTGTGTACAAATCGCTGTACTTACCGTATACGAAAATCATTTAAAGTTGAGGTATGTGTTTGTCTGCATTTTTATTTATTTGTTTATTTATTTATCCATTGTTATGCATTCCATGAGTTGAGCGAATGCCTCCTTTATTAGATGCCTGCCGCGTTGTCCGGTAGCTCGGTTCCGGGCCCTCTCCTTTTTCTCTCCTCCGCGAAAAGGCAACGAGCACCTCTCATGGCGAACGCCTGCAACTTGCAATCACGGTATGCGGCCTCTGAGATTAACATGGCATCTATCACCGTCTCGGAGGCCCGCGATAACGCTCACTAACAGACGCCCGCACATATAACGCGCTAGCGAATGCATTCAGCCGCCGCTGCCACATCGGCCGGAAGTTGAAAAGGCAACGAGCGCCGCCTCACGGAATTTATGCTGAACTAACTTCAACTAAGGGAACCGCCGCTACAGTGGGAAAGCGAGCAACGCGGCGGGCATCTAGTAAAGGAGGCATTGGTTGAGCAGACCATATAAGGCTTAGGAAAGGTAGTCTGGCTAATGGAGTAGGAACTGCTGCTTGTGACTCCAAGCTGGCATTTGTGGTTTTGGCGCTGACAGTCCGGGCTGTGCATGCGTTGATCCAGATCTTGGACGAAGTGCACCGCATCCTGAGGTACGTGGAGGTGACACCCACACTGAGCCGTGCCTACAAGGTGACGGATGAGCTCTTTGACCTGACCACCATGGCCATGGAGTATTTCAAGGAGCACATTGAGCCCACGCTTCCCGAGATCAGCTACTTCGCAGCTGACTTCCTCGACTACCCTTCTTCCTACTCTTGTGAGCACCCGCTACACACGCACACTTCCTTTCTGGTTCACCGTTTCTGTCCCAAGGTATTGCAGGCATTACCAACCAGCAATGCCAGTTTTGTTTCCTCTTTAGTCAGGAGAATTCCTGTAAATGGCTGCCGTGTTTTGAGCACCACCTGTAGGATTCAACTTGCACTTTTCTTCCCCTTACTGTTGATGTCTGTGCCCGCCGTGGTTGCTTAGTGGCAGTGGTGTTGGACTGCTAAGCACGAGGTCATGGGATTGAGTCCAGGCCACGGCGGCCACATTTTGATGGGGGCGAAATGCGAAAACACTCGTGCGCTTAGATTTTAAGTGAACGTTAAAGAACCACGGGTGGTCCAAATTTTCGGAGTCCCCCGCTATGGTGTAGCTCATAATCAGATCGTGGTTTTGGCACGTAAAACCCCATAATCTATTTTGTTCCTGTGTGTTCTCTTTTACCCTACCCCAGTGCAGTGCAGCAAACGAGGAGCCTCCTGGCTAATCTCCCTGCTATTTTTCCTCTTATTTTCCTAAAGGGACCCTGAACCACTTTTTATCGAAGTGGAGAAATACATGTGAAGTGAAGACAGGCTATTTCAGAACCACTTTGTCGCAAAAAGTACTTCAATGCGTTCAGCAGAAGTGTAGTTATCGGCAATCAAACACGGCTTCAGCTGTGCTCCCCTTCCTCCTCCAATGCCTTGCACTGCGAAGGCTACGGCGGAAACGGCACCGTGGCACGCAGTTCAAATTTCTGATTTGGTGCCATGCCGCGCTAAACGTAAGCCAAACACGGCTGTCCTCAGAGAGCCGCGGTGCACTTAGCCACTGGACTCGTGGCAGCACCTCGAGGCGGCCGCGGTGTGGCAGAGCGCAGCGACCAATAGGAGCCACGTATTGGAGTGTGCTTTATGACGAAATAAAGCACACAGAAAAGAGCGAGCAGCATGGGGTTTTGAAACGAGAGCGTTTGAGAAAAAAGTGTCTTCGCGCTCCGCTTGCGAGCTCCACGGACCGCGCACGACAGCAGAACTTGGCTGAGATGTTCACAGCAGCGTATGCTACCCGTGGACTATGTTATTTCACCAAGCCCGAGGGGCGGTTCAGGGCCCTTTTAAGGGCCACTAGTTTAATTATTTGACCTGTTATTCCCCGGTTGTTATCTCAGGCCACAGCATGGTTTAAATCATTTTGCCTTTCCTTCCTGTGCAGCTTCCTTGAAAAACCAGATTTCGCTGATGGAGACGCCGCCATCTACAAGCACGCAAGGTTCATTGTCCAGTGCACCCCAGTCTCCCCAGCCACCTCCAGTGAATCCAACAGTGAAGAAGCGCTTGCGCAAGCTGAGGGAAAGCATGAAGAAGTGAGCCCAACTTTTGGTCTTGCAGCATAGTGTGCTTGCATATGCTTCAGTGTATGCTTTAATACTGGCTTACCATCTTGGACATTGCTGGGTAATCAAGAGAAAGTTCTGTCTTGGGCCAAACTCTCTTAATTTGTATGTTTCTGTGCTAGCGATACAGAGAAATGCTCTTATTAGGTTTATCGCTTGTGGGGTCTCCAAGCATGCTCCTGGTATAAAGGAAGGACAACACAGTAGTGCAACCAATCAAATAGGGAGTATTGCACCTTTCATACACCAATGCCAGCTAGCCGAGTTATTACCAGCAGAAGGTGCCAATGGGCACTCGACAAATCCAGGAAGTGCAACTCACCGTGACAGCATATCCAGTGAATGTGTTCGCCCCATGCCAGACACAATTCCAAATCGTTCGTGTGTGCAGTCCCGCGAACGGTGGCGCATTTGAACGAATGTGTTCGTCCATCCCGGTGCCCCACTCCGAAGCATCATGAGATGGTTCCGCAGAGCGTGCCGACAGGCGCGCGACAAGTTCGTGCACTCTGCCGACCGCAAATCAACGAGGAAGAGATTGGATTGGATAAACTTCCTTTTGCGCCCAAGTAATTCCGCCGTTAGGTGGGGCTAGCAGCGCAACAATTGTGCCATCTCTCGCACTATTTGGCAGCCACACCGACTGAGCCACGTGGAGCAGCTGGATTACAGTAGATGCATGAGCCATGCTGGGAAAACAACATAAAAGGGCACGAGAGTCGAGTGTCCCCACATGCTAAACCAAATTGAACACGAGTTTAATGGTACATGTGACTAGATCCTATTGCACTTCAACTCTATTTGTAGCCATGAGGAGCCCTTCTTCAGATTGAAGCCAGAGAAAGCCTGCCTGAGCTGAACGTTCAGCTGCTCCTGAACAGCTCAAGGAGCCAACTGACTAGAATTCTGTTGCAGCTCGGTCATGCGCTCCCAGCTCGAACGTGGGAGCAGCTACGGGTGCTCCAAGCTTGGGCAGTTGTGTTTTGAGCACTCGACTTCAACCAGCCAAATGTTAAGCGCTGTCATAATGCTTGAAAGTAACCAGTCAAGTGTGCTACTGGAATAGAGGCTCCGAAATTTGTGGCCTCACTAAGCTCTCTGCATCAATTCGGGTAATGCAAAAACAGCGAGATATAGAATAGGGTTTCATATTTGCACATTCTGCCTTGCAATTGCTACACTAGTGCCACTAAAGAGCACACAAGATGGAAGATGAAATAAAATTAATAAATAAAATTTGCTTAGGACCGACGCAAACAGTGCTTGGACGGGATGAAGTGAGGACGACAGACTAGGGTTGAAAATTGCGCTTATAATTTTACTCAACAATGTTACTTTAAGTTATATTAAGTATAGTCGATGCTTGCTACAATGGACCGTGATAATCCAGTGAAATAGGTTCATTATCTCCATTCAAAATTAGGGTCACCGTATGTTGTGAAATTGGCAGAACTTCACATATAGTGCAGTCTAACCCATCAGCGAATGAAAAATTATAAAAATATCATAATTAAAATAAATGGGTTTACATAGTAATTGTACAGCCACTCCGCATGGCATTTTCCTGTCCACCAGTTTCAGCATACTAGAGCATATATACTGTAGAACCTCGTTGATACATTCCCGTTATGCACATTTTCCCGGCGCCAATGTTTGTAATCGAGTACACAAAACATAACCCAATAGAGTTATGCTCATTTTTTGCCAGTTCATACGTTCCCGAAAAACATGATTTTTTGGCACCAACGTTCAGTATGTCAGTCACCAAACTGCAATCGTATGTTTTCTGAACACTAGATCCCACGTAAACAAGAAAATGCGCGAGGTACACACAATCAAGAACAATGTATAGCGGCCCGCCACAGCAGCTTCATCGCAATACTCGCCTGCCCGTCTCACATGAAAACACCGACGCGCACTGAGTTCCTCACTTCGTTACCAGCAACTCTCCGGAGTCATTGCACATGGCATTCACAGCTATCACCGCCAATCCTATTGTGAAAAGTATCTTCGCTTATCTGTTCCACAGCTCATGGTGCCGTCGGAAGCGTAGCGCAAGCTTTTAACAGGTGATGACCGAAATGCGCCACTGTTCTCTACTGCAGGCTGCAATCGTGTACGTTTTCCGGCTGCTAGATCCCAGGTGAACAAGAAAAGGCGCGAGGTGCGCGCAGTTGAGAACAGTATATAGCCACCCATCTCATGTGAAAATGACGGCGCACAGTTTCCTATTCCCATACCAGCAAACCTCTGCCTGGCTCATTGCACACCGCAATCACAGCTATCGCTGCCAAACATATTGCGATAAGCATCTTCACCTATCTGTTTTACAGCACGCTTTTAATAGGCGATAATACCAATGTGTCGCTGTTCCCGGCTGCAGGTGGCGTGATGTGGGCATCACATTTCGCTTCGGTGGCATCCAGCGTCGCCCAACAACTTGATTTCATTTCGGTTTCCTGTTGCCCTCTTACAACACCACAAAATAGGAAAACAAGAAAATGCATCTCGGGCTGCCTGAGCACCACCAGCTCGACGTGCGTCAGCGTATCTCGTGCCACAATGATCTGTGTGACATTTGTCATTACGTAGATGTTAACAATAGTTGAGTCTGTCAAATTTTTTAGTTACTCAGGATCGTACATTTTCGCAGTCGGTATGTTTTTCCTTGCATTTTTTTCCAAAACGCATGAACCAGGTTCTGCTGTACACTGTGGAGGTTCTCACACCCGTGCTCTTGGGACAAAGGAACGACAACACAGTAGTGGAAACAATCACAAGGGCATTTATTGCACCTTTCATAGTTCAATGCCTGCTAGCCGAGCTGCTATCCACAACATGCCGATGGGCCCGCGACAAATCGCGGAAGTCCGACTCACTGCGACCTGATAGCGAGGGAATATGTGCGCCCCTTGCTGGATCCCAACGCCTGGTCGTTCGCGCGTACGGTCATGCGAGTGGTGGCTCTTTCGCACGAGGCCTCACGAGATGATCTCGCAGAAGCATGGATTGGCGCACGCGTGGCACGTCTGCGCTGCTTGCCGAACTCGTGCCAAAGAGAAAGCGCCTTGTCTTTCCCGCACCCAAGTAACCCCGCCATGAGGTGGCGTTAGCGCAACACTCGCGCCATCTCTCACACTGAACTTCAACCACTCTGACCGCCGCGGGCGCCAGGCCATGCGGCAAAGCCGCACTGCAGGAAAGGGGAGCTATGCGGGAAAACAAGATATCAGAGGGTGCATGAGAGTCACGCATCCCCACGTCCCCCCAACCTTAAATCTCTACATATTCCAGCGAAACATGTCACACGGTCTAACATCAATGTGTGCTTCGCGAACAAGATAGTACATGCAACAGTGGTCGCACCGAGGAAATGTCTTTACGCTGTCCATAACATGCGAGCAGACATTGTCCTTGGGGTACACCGCTGGCGTCCACTGGTCACAGCAGCAGCTCTGCAGACTCGACGGCACGATTCCATGCCAGGACTCCGGAAACGGTGACGCAGTAGTCGGCATGAGCAAGCATCGCTCGCGCCGATGCGCCCTGCTGGCGAGCCGCGGTAGCTGTCGGTGATTGCCGGCTCTTTTCTCCGCCGCTGAGGGTTGCGAGCTGTATACAGGCGGCCACCGAAGTCGCTGCGCCGAATTCGCCACAGCATCACTATTGCTCGGTGGCTCAGTCGTAGTCCGGGGCAGCAGCACAGACGATGTGCAGGTGACGGCAAACCAGGGGTGACTCCAATCACGCTGCGGACACTCAACACACTCGGCAAACACTAAATTAGTGCAAGGGAGTCACGCATCCCCACAACACCCACACAGCGGCAAGATTAACGGCCGGCACAACGCCAGAGAGCCAGCTTGCCAGCGCTGCCATACCAACCGCCCAGCCCGTGCGCAAAGCTGCACCCAATGACACAGATGATGACTACAGATTGTTGTACACAGTAAACAGTGGCCGGTAGTATAGACTGGTTTCTTAAATATTTTGTTGCAAGCTATGACTGCTCTTAAATTTGCAGTACGAACGAGAGTAGCAAACGGAGCTTGCATCTGGCTGCTGCTGCACTGCTTGTGAAATGGCACTGCATCACGCGCCTCGCAGTCATTGCCCCACAAATAGCATCTGTTTCTTATTGTGTGAATTGATGCAATGAGAAATAAAGCATTCTCAAAATAGTGTGTGTTCTAATCGGCGGTGGTTGTTTTTGAAGCACTGTATGCTTCAGCTTGACTTCATAGCTGGTTATGCCTAACCGCACCCTTGGTGCTTGTGGGGTCGGGGTCGACACAAAACACAGTGGGGAATTGTACAGCACACCATTGCTGGCAGCTTGCTGCTAGTGTATTTTTTCCTTTAGAAAAGGTGCATTTTCAAAAATTCTGCAAGTGGCTGAACATAGTTGCGTGGAGAGCACTGCCGGACCCACACATCATTGCAGCAAAATACATCGTATTTACACCATGTAGACAAAATTTGCCCTAAAATTTGTCTTTTATAGCGGATAGTCCGTTATAGCCATGTCCGTTAAATATGGAATTCATTACATCAATAACATAGGCAGGCCAAACTAAATAATAAGAATAGTCTGTTGTAATCAAAAGTATGCTGTTTGTATGTGGATACAGTGTAACGGGTGTGGACTTTCTATGAATACTGTTTTGCCCTTTCTGCACCACTGAACAGAAACAGCGGACAGGTGCTGGCGCTGCGTCGAGAGCTGAAGCTGACACGCCGGCGGGTAACCAGCCAACAGCGGCACATAGTGGAGATGAAGGCGCGCCAGGACGACTACGACCAGAAGTTGCAGACGACGTCGCGCAAGCTGAATGCGGTGCTGCAGGAACTGAACAGGTGCAAGACGGAGCTGCAGTACTGGCGCTCCAAGTCGCCTGCTGTGCCGGCGTGTGCCTGCGGCAAGACTACTCCACTTGGTGGGGGGCCTGCCCAGGGCGCCCCCATCGATTTCATGCCCATTGACTTCCAAGAGGCCGCCTCTTCCTCTTTCGGACTGCAGGGTGAGTACATGGTGTTATTGCTTGTTGAGTGTGACAGTATGGGAAGTTTGGCTACCGAGAGCCCGCTATAGCTAAAGCCACACACATAAAGTTGCAGGCAAAGCATCGATTGCGATATCTAATTATTAGACAGCTATACAAAGTAAATGTAGTACAACTCGCTGACGGATAAATCAGACACTAATAATCCGGACATGCTCTGTAATTCGGACAGTTTTGCGGCACCGCCAATGGGCCCATAGACTTCATTTGTCACAACGAGCGATGTTTCGGATAGCCGTGAGCTCTACATTCAATTATCCGGACTCTGTCCATGGCTGTATCGTATGCCAACTCTGTCGACATTACTTCCTCTGGCAACCTTGACGAGACATCAAGTATAGCCTCAGAGATATGAGCCATCAAGCATTGCCTCAGAGATTACATGCTAGGTGGTAATCCCTGAGGCCTTGCCATGGTCGCAGCACTGCACCTCAGAGATTTAACTGCAAATGCCAATCTTGGAGGCTTTGCCTGAATTGTGAGGTCGCATCAACATTGCGCTCATCGCATCCATTCCGGCACACCTGACAGCGTTCCACCATTCTGTGATTGTTTGTTTGTTTAGACGCGTTCCGGACAGCGCTGTGCTGGCTTCAAGAAGTCTTTCTCGTGAAGCCATCGACAGTCCACGTCAAATGGCACCAATGCACGGTGCCCTCACAGTCCGAATGAGCCCGTCTTCGCAACTAAAGAGCCTGCACTGCCAGCTACCACAACGAGCTAAAATGCGGACATCATAAATGACCTACTAGCTTGTGGTGTGCCGATTCCTGCTGCTGTTACATTTGAAGATGTTGCCGACGTTGACAGCATGGTGGCATTGTGTGCTGAACTGAGCGATGGCGAAACAATTAAACAGGTTCGCCCACCATCAAACTACGACTCTAACTCAGATGATGATGACGTGCCGTGTGCTCTGGAGTATTCACACGCGGATGTGACTCGAGCTTTTGTAGTTCTTGCATTGGTGTACAAAGACAACACAAAACTGGCAGAAATGCAGGTGGACTTGGTTGCATGTAAGTGGAAGTCTGTACAGCAATGAATCGACCACTTCTTCATTGCACAGGGGCCTTAAAATATAGAAGAAGATTTTTTGGATCCATTAGTTCTTTCGGACATTTGTTAGTTCGGACTTACTTACATTCCCCGTGGAGTCTGAATTATCGGTCACCGACTGTAGTTTTATCGGCCATATAACCTTGTAAATATTCACTAACTAACTAATTTAACAAGCATGGTGTCATATGTGCAGAGGCAAACATAAACACATCTCACTCGATGACTGTGGACACTATCTGTCAAAACGCTGCCGTGAGGAAGAGTGGCAGCAGCAATGAGTACATTGACCTTCATGCTGCCTCTCGCTTCAGTGCAAACTAAACGGTGAGAACACAGCACACACAAAGCTATCGGCACTTGCACACCTTGACTCTGTACCCTTCACATATCGCATTCAAGATAAGGCCCGCACTCATCTGCACCATACACAAGCGCCGCCTGAGCTATCCGACACATCAGCTTCTATGGTACCACAAAAACCGGACTATAGGTCGGACTGGAATATAGGTCGATTCCCCACTTAACGAATTCTAAAGATGAAAAAAATATATATTTTTCAATGGCAAAAGTACCGAAAGACACCCTTACCTTGAAACAAATGCGACCCATCCGGTTGCACAATGGTGGCAGTATTTATTTAAATGCTGCTCGCATGTGCACCTGGCCAATTGCGCAGACGCTTTGATTCGAAGTGCGCAAGTGCTACTCCGAATCAAAGCAACCCGTTTGATCAAAGTTGTTCGAACTACAGTCGGATGACGAGTGCTTCTCGCTGCCCAGTCCAGAGGCGTGCACAATCTCTACCGCTTTCAAATGGACGCATTCGGCAGTCACAGGCAGCGATCTTACATGCAGCTCCCGGACAAACTCTGCAACCTTGTCTCCCAGTTCTGCTGGCCGCTGCGGTCCGCTCACGAAATGACGTTACCCGTTTTCTTTTGGTTGCTGCAAGTTGTAATACGCTGCTGCTACCTCCGCCAGTACCGTATGCTCTTTTCGGATACTCCAAATTCGCGCTGTGCCGTCAGGTTGCCATGGGCTTCCGCATACTCAATCGCCTTTTTCTTGAAGGCGACGGTGAATTGCTGTCGGCTTCCGCTAATTTTGAAACAAAATGTAAAAAAGCAGCTTTTAACCAATATAACTTTGTGACAGTGGAAACGCAAAATAGCGGTGCCTCAATGTCGCCAAGCCGTGCTGCTGCTGATGGCGATGGCGGCTGTTTACTTCATCCGCCCATTGTTGCAAGACTTCTGTAGTTTTTCCGCCAATGTCTGGTAAATAAGACAAGGGTCGACTTTTCGCAGTGGTTTTTTGAAAAAAAGTTCCACCTATATTCCGGTTTTTGCGGTATGTACAGGGGAATCAAAAGCACTTTGGTAGATAAGAAATTAAGTAAACTCAAGCTTATTTAAATCGAGGTTTCACTGCAACCTTTTTTCTGTGCACCTAATGCGTATTACTCGGCTGTCTCATGTGCAGCCCAACATGTGTTTTCTTGATATTTATATTCACTTATGTCCCACTGGTTTTGGTTCATGTCCTACATTTTTGTTCTGCTTGATATGTACAGTGAAACCTCGTTAAACCGTAGTTGGCCGGAGCTCGGGAAAGGTACGTACTAAACGGTAGTACTGCTTAACCGAATAGCATGAGATCGCCCACTTACCTGTCGAAAATGAAACTCAGAGAGAGTGCGATGAAAGGGGAAAAAATATGCAGTATTTATTCACTTCGTGCGACAAAAGCGTTATTTTCGTTTGATGCTGCGGCGGCCTAGCACGCCGACGACAGCGGCCTCAAACTTACTGAAGCTGCGTGCCAGCTTTTCAGCCAGCCCCCTCTTCTCGGCAAACACTCGCATGGCAGATTCCTCGTTGGCGTTACGTATTCACCGTGCACGTGTGCAGTAGTGCTGCAGAAGTCCCGGGGGCGCCCTTTTCATTACGGGTGCCGGAGTTTGGAATAATTTTCATTTGGAATAGAGTTACGTTATCGCGCCCCTATTGTCGTCGCGGCGTTTGCATTCATGAGGCTGACGCAACGCGCAGCTTATGCCACTGTCGGGCCTGAATCGCCCGTGCTATCGCTTTCCGTGTCGTCCTCGTCACTGTCGCTAGTCGACACTTCGGCAACAACAGAGGCAACGATGGCGAAAAGTCGAACCTCGTAGCCGACATATCTTCGCGGTCGCAGCAGCGCTGCCGAGCAACTTCTTCGCATTCCAAATGCCACACACTGTAGTCAACAGCAGATCCCTGTTGCGTGTCAGCGCCGACTTCTTCGTGCCACGTTCGATAGCACGGATGATGTCTAATTTTTCTTCTATGCTGAGCACCCGGCGTCTTTTTTATACAAGCTTCGGAACGACGCGAGTCCTCGCTTGCACGATGCCATAACACTTTCTGGCACCGCGTCGAAATGATGTTGATGTTGATGTGGCTTCACGCGCAAACGCACAGGGCGCGTGGAGGCCGTTGTTCCGATCTCTGAGGCGTGTTGTTCTGCCGGGCCGCCCGATGGAGACGGCGCAGCGCCGTATTTGCGCGACGAAAAGTTCAAACGCTACGTTTTAACCGATGCGTACGCAGTAAGCTGGTACAGTTTATGCGGATACGAAACACATTGCGTTCAATGGCCGCTGAGTCGGGGATTTGACTTTACTACTTTTAAAACGAAACTACTGTTTAAGCGGGTACGGTTTAACGAGGTTGTACTGTATATGAATTGTACCACTAATGCAGGAAAGAATGTTTTCTGAGCAAAGCGTTTGATTTCTACAATGTTGTTTCAGCAGTGTACTACAGTATTGTGCATATACTCGTAAGACTGACCCACCTCAGAAGGAAACTCCTGCTGTTGACCTCCCTAGTTGAATGCACATGAAAACCTGAGACATTTATGTCACACATTTAAAAAAAAAATTTTCCACATGTATTCTGGTTCCCGGCGCACGTGGGCGAGGCGTCGGACCGTAACGCCAACCACAATGAGACTGCACACACCGAGGCCCGCACGCTAATGGACCACGCCTAGGTCAACTGGCTGCTGTGGTTCAGCACCAAGGACCGATTGACCGAATACAACGAGATAACCAATGCTTTCCACCTGGCATGCTCAACTCTCCCACACCCTTGCTCAGGGCTGAGTCGAGAGCAAGCCGTTTTATTCAGACAGCTGCAGGCGGGCTCACTCCCCAGCCCATTGCTGATGCACAGAATGTATCCCGAGACGCACCCGATAGGCAAGTGCAGTGTCTGCCAAAGGGAGACGGCCGGCTTCGCGCACATGCTGTGGAATCGCACCAACTACCAGGAAGAAGCCAAATCTGAGAGGATCCCGCGGCAGCTCGAAGCAGCCACAGGGGGCAACAATCAAAACGAATTCTGGGCCGTCCAGTGTGTCATCGAGGCGCTGGCCCGGCAGGGACCTGGCGAGCAGGGACTCGGACCGTGTGGCCAGCACCCAGAAGATGACATGGGCCCCGTTTGGAGCGCGCGCGCAAGTGCGCATTTCACTGCAAGCTCAAATGCTACCAATCCAATCACATGTATTCAGTGACAACCACTGAATCGAGTAAGATTAAATTTGTTGCACTTCAGATGTTCACTGCAGGGCACAATTAGTGCCGGAATGAGGAAATGGGGTAAGTATGATGCCTACATGCTAGAAAGAGCTGATGAGCCAGCACACAATGGAAGTGCCCTGTATTAATGCATAATGTGGCCCTTGACAGTGGTGCCCCCTTTTGCTCTTGGTATGCATCACTGTGTAACGCCGCTGCATCTTTATTGCGGCAAAGCTGACTTTTGGGAACCGGCATTGTGCAACACTCGACCCTTGTCGTACTTTCTGCACTTTGAGGCCATCGGCGAGGATGACAGAGGCAAAGCCGGCACCATCGCTGACATCAGCAAATTCTTTCAATGAAAAACACAGCACCGAACTGCAGGAAGCTTGGCAGCAAACATCGAACGCAGCTGAGCCTAGCGTTGCTGTGGTAGTGGTGGTGGCTTCGATTAATGCTGTTTCAGACCTGCAGTTATGGCAAAAAGTCCAGCAAATCAGATGGTGCCCGGTTTCGGCATCCGAAGTTTCAAACGTTCTTATGCATTGACTTTATGGGGTACGTCGTGCTGCTGCGAAGGCACCTGAATTATTGGGCGCATCTGAGAAACCGGTTGTTGACTGTAACTAGTTTTCGAATTGAATACAAATAGTTGAAATATAATATTTGATGGTATTTGATATTTTCAAGTATTCGCACAACCCTACTAATCAGTCACGAGACGGCAGGAATTGCAGCTTCTTGGCTGCTTTGTGCAAAATAGAAACAGTATTTGCCAATTTATTCAGTAAATAAAAGTGTGTTGATATAATAAGCGTTTGTTTATTGTTCTCTTGATAACCTTAATAATTCAACATTCAGGTAATTTGGTCATTTTTTATCTTTCGTTATCCAAATTAATGAGCTGTCGCTGTATCGGAAGAATTTTTTATATCTGTGTTCTTATGTCGACGTTCGACTGTAATGAGGTCACTGGCCACACGGTGAGGGTTTAAAGTTTGGTTACTATGTAGTTCTGAAGTTTTGAACTCTTGAATCCCGAGGTTTTGAATTCATGTTCTTTCCAAGGCCTGCCTTATCTGCTGCAATTCCGCAATACAAGATTGTCCAGATTGGATGAGTCAGCTTGAGGGTCTCAACTTATACATTTAGGCTATGAGAAAAAAAAAACATATGATACGTTATTCACCGCGTATCGGATATAGCTATCAAAATTTTGCCTTCTGAGCGGCGTTTTCCATGCAAAATAATCATGAAATTTGCAGTCCTAAGCTGCCGTTAAACGAAATATGCCGAGGAGGGGCAATGCGTTTCCCTACTTGAGTTTGTATCTGCCGCCATTAGCAGCGCAATGCGTCCCACCCGCACGCCGAGTGCGAAAGCCACGGAGAGCATCACTAGTTGGCGCCAGCCACCACGCGTCGCTTTACACGTCGCCCATGATCGAGATATGCATAAGGAGAAGGGGGAATAATGCGAGAAGCGAAGCAGTGCCTTCCCTTTCCCCCTTCTCTGCAAGCAAGGAAATGTGCCGCGGAAGCAGCAGCGGACAGCGGAATTGATAGAAAATGACGCCGACAAAGTGCAGTGTTGTATCACTTGAGACGAAGCTGCAAATTTCACAAGGCTCAAAGAAGTACGAGCTCGCTCGGGGGGGGGGGGGGGGGGGGGGCGAACATGAAGGCTTCAACCAGAGGCCATGTCGACCAACAGAAAAGGTGGGCTTTGTGCATCAGAATGAAACCCCCCATGATAGTGAAACCAATACGGTGGAAGCCACTGACATTAACAAGCTCTGGTAGTGCGTCGCTACTGACAGTGAAACAGATGGTGCTTTGATGGAGAAGTTTCTGAGCGCAGATAGTGCTGCCTCATTATGCAAAGAGATCTCTGACGAGGTAATCGTTGCGACATATGGTGGCGTTGTGCGACAGGGGCAACGAGATTGACAATGACCCATCTTTGACGAGGAACCCGATGCTCACGCGAAGTGCACTGTTGTTGATCGAGTCGCTCATTGATTTCATGCATGCTAAATTATTGCCGCTAGTGTTCGCGCAGCAGCAGGACACCACAGTTCTGAACTTGAAACTCCCGCTAAAGCAACTCTGGATTTCTGACTATTTCAGTGCGCCTAACGCTTGATATGCTGTTTAGAGGTATAAATAAGCATTTTATTTTTCACAGTCTACTTTATACAACGTCTGTCTTTTAGCTCAAGTGGTCGATTTGTTTCTGGAGCTACAAAGATATATGCGTTTTTTTTTTTAATGGCAGTCCGGGCATAACGGTGATTGGTTATAATGATCGGATTTTTCGTTCTTGATATCATTATAAGTGGATTTCACTGTATATGTGCACACCTCCCATGCTCACTTCATCACCAAAACACTACTTGTAGCATGTATGAATTATCAGGCGTTCTAAATTAATGAAGCTTCACTGCATGTGTGATAAATAGCTGTTAACATTTTAATGTTCTTTTCTGGAACCTAATGCTGACTTGCAGCGTACTCTGCACTCTCCCAATTTTTGCCCAGGTGAGGGACAACTGAAGCTGGTGCCTGCATGCTATGGAACTCCACCAGAGAATATCGTGCTGGGCTTGAGTGACTCTGAGTGCGTGGCATTTGAAGAAGTAATCACAGAGGCGTTGCCCGTAAACAAGACGGGGCCTGTTGACAAGTCGGCACCGCCAAGAGCGTGCAAGCGCAAACTGGATCTGGATGGAGGAGCTACCACATCAAGCCTGGTCATCAAAGCACACAAAGTACAAAGGAGTTCATTGCCAAACGTGAATTAGCAACGCCACACCCCACTTATCATCCCCTTGTATTTTAACGTGTTGTAACTTTTGGGGAGGGGGGAGAGCTCAGCTATCTTTTGTTGTGTGTACGTCTCTTGTGTGCTTGTGTTGCGTCTTCGTTATTGCCCGATTTAGGCAGAATTATCGCCCGACTTTTTCTTCCTTTTTTTTTTCTCGTTTTCTTTCTTTACTTTTTCAGCCACTTGGGGGGCGGGGAGTAACTTTGGACAAAGCTTCTTACAATGTCATATCGCTTGCAACAGAACTTAAGGATTTGTGAGCAGTTTTTTTTTTTTTTTTGTTATTATTATGGGGCGCTTACTTGGTCATGCCTGTAGCATTAGAGACTTCTTGTGGACACACAATCAGTGTGGCTGGCTGTACCAATGATGGGGTTGACGTTGGGTTTTCTTTTTTTTTTTCTTTTTTCGTCGAGGAGCTACACAAGCTTGACAGAAAGCAAAGCCTTGTTGTTGGCATCGCTCTGACTTCTTTTCATTGCCTCTGCTCTTGTCACTACCGACAAGGCACATAGCTTCGTAAGAGTGGAATGACACTGGTCTTGTGAGGTCACCGGAGCGGTGAAGTGCGCGCGAGAGAAATGGGCATCTGTCACATAGGCCTGTTCCACGAAAGCCTTTGCTGAAAGGTGGCATGTAACTAGGGGATTTCTTTTACCGGTGAAGGGCTAAAAGGTTATGATTCTGCAGCGCGAGTGCTCTGGTGTTCTTTGTACACAATGCAGCACGATCAACATGCGCAACTTACGTGTTTCATGACTTCACTGCAGCAGTAGTCGAGAACATGTGGCTTGGTCCTACTGCATGCTATTGTCGCCATACCGCTGTTAGCCGAACTGTATGCCTCTTGGTTCCCCCCTCCCCCAACATTGTGTTGAGTGATTTTGAGTGTGGCTTGTGGAAACTGAGTTGTTTGAAGCAGTATCGTGTCATTCTTTTGTCTTTGCCACACTTGTGAAATATTCTGGATGGAGTTCAATAATCCCATGTGCTTTCCTGTGTTTATATGGAAATCGTGTAGAATTTGTACTGAATCTTTACAAATTCTGTAAGTGTTATACAAAAGATACAATTTGTTGGACAGCATAAAGATAAATTTCAATACGGCATCTGTTCACAACAGAAAGGAAGCAGTTCTGCTTCAAATATGATGGATGTATGCTCTCAAGTGCAAGCTGAATAGCTTTTGACTGTAGTACCTGTGCTGCGTTTATGTAATACTGTTGCAGTCTTTTGATCTGAATGCACCTGGAGACTGGAGGAAAGGCAAGCAAAAGCAAAAAAAAAGAAAGAAAAGAAAGAAAAGACTGCCTTTGCTTTGTTTTTGTGCTTTTGTAACTTGACACTTTTGTGCATTTACATAACTGCTTGCACAACCTTCCTACCGTAATTTGAAGGTGCACTATTGCTATATCATGCTTATTTTGATAAAAGCCATTTTGTTTGCATGTGGCTGATGATATCTTGCTAGGAATGCCCCAGATTCATACACAATGAGAGGCACAGGGATCGTGGCATCACACTTTTTCGCAATGACAATCCTTCCCACTTTTTGAAGGATTGTATTCAGTGTAACAGCCATGTTGGCAGGCTATAATCGTTATCACTTTTTTAATTGGGGGTAGGCAGCATGCAACACAGCCATCTAAGTGGCCGTCATTGTTGTGTCTGCTGTGTTCGATTTATAAATGGCTATCTTGCAGCAAAATATACCATTGTATTTGGTCCCCCAATCAATGTGATGCACAGCGTTGGATGTCACTTGATCTTACACTGCAGCCTTTGGTTGCTCACTCAGATATTCCTTTAGAAGCTTCTTCTCACAGCTTTATATAATTTTGCGACAAAGGAAAGCATGAAATTCAAGAGCATGCTAGCTTCTCAAAAGTCATGCTCCCCTGTGCCTGAAGGCTTGCTGACAAGAGTCAATAAGTAAGCTACTTGTCGCACTAGCGAGCGAACTTTTAAAACAGCGACCTAGAATGTGCTTATTAAAAATTAGGACATTTGGTAACGAACTGAAGGCTCTCCAGTAGCTTCTTCATCGGTGTCTGAAAACCAGTGGCTGAGTGCGATTCACCAATATCATTTTTTGACTAGTGTGAAGTTGGGCAAATGAAATGGGAAAACTTGAGAAGTAACTAGAATGCATTGTTTCAGTTACGCTTTCGGCATTCCGTGTGTTGGCATAATTTCAGTTTGTGTGGTGCCTACACCATCTTTGCCAATGGGCGGGCTGCAGTGTGAAATCACAGGCAGGTTATCTAGGCGCCTTGTTTTATCAGTTAGTGTTTCATTTGTCCATGACCCTACCGACGTGCACGTAACAGCACACTGCAGCATGCTATGTGCACACCTTTTTCTCTCTCTCCTTTACGTTGTAAAAAAGAGCATTCACTTGTCGCTCCCCAAAAATTTGTGGTGCTCGCCTCCTCCTGTGCTAGCAGTTTTGTTTCTCATAAGTGTGTGCGAATAGAAATTTTCATGACCAAACTGAATAGCAAATAGTTTTTGAATAATGAACAGCCATTTTCACCATTAATCTAAAGCAATCTTCACATGCTAGTATGTTCGCAGCAATCGTAAGTTTCTGTCATTACATCACACATTATGAAGCTTTGCTTTAAAAGGACAAATGGAGGATTAGGAGCAAATAACTAGTTCGTTGGCATAATCGGGACTCATTGGTATGTGCGAATGATCGTAGTTTATCTGGAAAAGTCTGGCTGCCTGAGCAACATAACATGCTCCACTAAAGAACATCTCTTGTTTTTGTCTAATATGGCCGCCGAGATTAAATTTATCGAATTTTTGCTCCAATTGAATTTTATGCTTCATAACACCCAGTTGAAGAAATGAAATATTAGAAAGATATTATTTATGAATAGTGACTATTCCATTCGAAGACTGAATAAAATAGGGCATTATTCGCTTTGTTATTCAAAACTTTCAAATGTTCGCACAACCCTAGTTCGGTGCTTCATTGGGGATGGAAGGAAGGACAATCTCTGCCTCTCATACCTGTTTGCGTGGTATCCCCACTACTTTGTGTCACCTTTGTAGCCTCTCTGGAACTGTTCCAGTGGCCATGTAGCACTTGTGTGCGTGTTCCCTGCACATTTTATGGGCAGCAGTGGGGTGATAGGCGTTGCAAATAACACCACATTGTGTGCTGTTCTAACAGATGAGGATTGTCAGCCATCCTTGGAAGCATAGCCGTCTTGCACCTAACTTATAGACAGATTATAAAACCAGAGATTGCAAGTAAGCAATCACCATCGTCTGCTGTTGCGTGCACTGGTCCAACACGCAGAACTTTTGTGCACCGAGCATGGGATCGAACTTGGCTACTCCACTACCTCGGCTACTCCATTTCGAGGTATAGCCACTGCACTACACAAGCAACAGAAGCAAGTCAGCACTCCCAAGTGTCAGCCTTTTCCCGTCCGTGTGTGTAAGTGCTAGTTAATGCATACAAGTACCAAGTTAGTGCTGTTGTCAGCCTTGAAGGAAGGTTCTCATAGCTAGTAGCGACCACTGCTTCATCCACAGTTAAACCATAATTCATTGTCATCAAAATCCAAAGTTGCATTCACTGTTTGCACAAACATCCCACACTGTTTTGTTCACTTTCTTTCCTTACTTTTTGTTGTTGGGATTTCTTAGCTTTTGGAGAAACAAATAAAAAAAAATCTGTGGGTCTTGCACAAAACCAACAAACAGGACCAAGCGGGGGCACACATTGGGTTTCGTTCATGTTGGCTCTTGTTTTCAACGCTACACTCGTGTGAGAAGTGCACGACAGTTGTGCACAGTTTCTGCACTACGCACAGGCAATAACTAGAAGTGGTTACACATTTCGCACTGTGGTGTGTACAGTTTACCCTGGTAGAGATGTTTGCCATCATGTATGCTCGCTTTTCTTCCTCCCCCCCCCCTCCCAATTTGTAATGTTGCTTCGTGACAAGAATGATTGTGGCAAGAGCTCTGCGATTTTTGTTTCCAGAATATAGCTCATTTGATTGTCTACATCTTCTACAAGTTGTGCAAGTAAAAATGTTTCTCTTGCGTGTTTAAGGTGTTCTGGCCAAGTTGTGTGAGAGTGCAGCTGTAGGGACTGGCTGGCTCTACGCCGTCTTGGTCTGAACCCATGTTGTTTGAACATACAAAAAACGATGAGGATGTAATGAGATGCAGAAGTGTACTTAAAACGAGCACTGACCGCATCAGTGTGTTAGCACTGTCAAAAAAAAGTTTTGGGGTTATCATGTAATGGTGCATGAGTGGTAGCTCAAAGCGTTGCATCTGGGCTCACCTGTTTCATGCTTCTGTTTTTAGCTTTGTAAAGCTGTGAAGTTCTGTCGCGTCCTTAAGCTATGGGCATGTTTTCACAATGTGAGCACAGAGCAATATGTTCTTTCAGTAAACTGAGAAGTAAAAGCGAGGATGGCCTGCAATTGAAGGTGTATTGTGCGCAGCCAGCCAATTGCAGTGATTGTCAACATAATTTTAAGAGCTTTACACCGCATATTGCAATGTCTTTGATTGGCATGAAACTTTTTTTTTACCTGTGCCTGATTGTATTCAATGCCTAGCAAGCTTTTTAAGCATTGCAATTTGTGTGCAGTGTAACCTTTGCTTCCACTTCTTCCTGCTGTCTGGAAAAATGCCTTGTGTGTGTGTGTGTGTGTGTGTGTGTGTGTGTGTGTGTGTGTGTGTGTGTGTGTGTGTGTGTGTGTGTGTGTGCGTGTACTAGCGAGAGTGTGAGCACTTTTTGCTTCGATGAGAGACTCTCTCTCTCTTGCTTTATCATGAACTTTTTGCCGAACGTGTATTGCCCAAAAGCACAGTCTTCTGAACGCTTTCTCGTATCTAATTTTTTCTTGGACACCAACCACAAGTTGTGGAGTAGCGCATGTTTTATGATTTGTGCCAAATTACCAAGCTTCTTTTTTAAGTTTAGAACCTTGAACCAGGCATTCCCTGAATCAAGACGCTTTATATTAACATTTGCATTGTGAGCCAAATGAAACGAAGGCTAAGTTATTTGGTCATGTGCAATTGTATGTATGTAGTGGTGGCCCCTTTAATAGTGTAAGCATTTCTAGTGGAACAAAAAGGGCGTCCAAATAATGGAACAATCATGCCTCGGCTTGTACAGTTGTTCGAATGAAACGGGAAGGCTCTTCAATTGTGCTGGCTGCATGGACGACGTAACTTTGTGAATTTTTCGTGTCTTGGAGAAATCCGTATGACATTGTGCCACATTTTTAGTAATGACACGTTGATGTGCTACATTGAGTGTGCCTTTGTGCATTTTCTTTTTTCGCTGTTGCACTAGTACTGTAGGATAAAACATATATCAGATTGCTTGCCTGTTTAAAGTGGATGTATGCGGTAGCGTTGTGTCATGTATTGCATGTTTCATTGCCTTATACAAATTTTTCTTTTTAAATTCTCGCTCAACTATGGTTGCATTCTCTACCTCTTGAGGTTGTTGGGCAGTACTAACAAGGGTTCTTTTCTTTTTTTTTTTTTCCCCTCTTTCCCGTGACCCACAGAAGATCTCAAATCTCCAAATGTCACAATGTAACGACATACACAACAAAGATACCAATGTGTATTTTGCACAGTTATATTGTGGCTGTAGCTTAATGCTGTAAGCACAAGATGGTTATTTATTATTTCTTGAAATAAAGCTAACACTTCACAATTGTTTTCACTGTTGTCAATTGAATCTGCTAGTGACTATGTGCAGGTGAATGTAAATTTTTTATTTCACGAAACTTGTTCCTTTTCGTGGATTTTTGTACAACTCGCTTGCTTATTCAAATTGTTCTTCATTACACACCAGGTATTTCATCGTGAGAAATGCCTCAGTTTGGCATAGTGTTTGTCTCTACTCCTTGCTGCTTAGAAAGAGCTGCTTGCGCAGAAATTCTGAATATGCGGAGCCAAACCCCTGTGGCTCACAGGCACAAATATCCTAATCTCGCAGCTGTTCAACATTGTGCAACAGATCCCTATTTGCAAAACATGGAGAAATGTCTTGGTTCAATGGTGAGTGTCAGCATGACATGTGCTCTGGTGAATTTTGCCAATACCAATCAATGATGCCAAAATATAGGGACCACTCAACAATGGAATGGAAAATGGTAAGAGGAGACTGGAAGGCAGCAGCTTGTATTGTAGAGCAAACATTGGAGGTCTGTATTCAAGTTAAAGGGAAAAAAATACTCGCATTACATTCTCAATGCATTTTTCTGTCACTAAATGTTGGACTGAACACTCAAAAGTATTCTATAGGAAAATGGTAAGAACATTGCATGGCGCAAGTTCGTTTCTGCTGAAGAATGAACTAATGTGCCAGATATGTTTCAACTGCACACTTGACAAAAAATTCGGACAGCATAGCACAATCACTGTCGGGCCAAAACGTCTGCCTTTATATCGCAAATTTTTTTATTAGTATGTCTTGCAGCTAACCAGTTATTTGGCCTGCGGCTTTTCTGAAAGGTGTTACTTTTTATGGCACTCCCATGGTCTGTCCATAGAATAAGAAAACCGGTATGCCAAAGTTAGGTGGCTAGCCCACCCAACTTTGGCCCTTCCTCAGTGCAAGGCCACTATTCCGTCGCGTCCACATGATCCCATATGGATGCATCCGTGCCATGGCACTCCAATGCCGTTGAACCTTATGACATCCACTGGCTAGTAAAGTTGCAACTACAGTTGTCATGTGCACTTCAAGCATAAGCCGTAGAACGTTTTTTGCAATACATTGTTGACGAAAGATTTAACTGTACATACTGGGCAAGAGTTCACTTTAAGCGGGCGACACTGCACCAGAGCATTGCAATATGAGTGGACTATAGAAAAAGAAACCAGCATGCCAGTGGTTGCGTGATATGGAATATTGTGTAAAACGTGGCAGCTATGACACGTTTCTGGTTCTGCACTCGCTTCCAGCATGTGAAAACGAAGCCTTCAAGATTTATTTCTGTGCACAGAGGGATTTGTTGGAGCGCACTGCTCCACATGTAAAAAATTGACAACTTGCTTGTAGATGGTCGTTTCATTAGGTAATGTTCCAAATCTGCATCACAGAGTGACGGCCTCTGAACTTCAAATGCAATTCTCAAAGGCTATGCTTGTGCTGGTTGAATGCAGCAGAAGCGATTTTGGGAGCTGAAAGCATGTCATAGACTTCATGTTTTGGATGGCTTCAAGATTTTCTGTTTTTTAATGTGCTGGCATCTTTAGGGTACTTCATGTGTACCTGGGTGAGTCACTGGGTAGGCTGATCGAATGGTCAGCGCATCGGGCTGCTGTGCTGAGCTAACAGGTTTCGAAATCAACCATCGGATCAACTTGAGTCTCTGAGTATGGGCCAACGTTTACATATGGGCCTCTCTTCAATGAAGCCCTTCCATGCGAACATTGGTCACTGGATGCAGGACTAGGTATGTGCCACTGGGAATGTGCCGTCATACAATGACAAAAAGATTTCTTAAATTTCCACGATGCTGAGTGGAATCGAACCGACGCCACAAGGGTTCCACAAGGACAGTAACCCGACGCATGTGCAGGCTGCACCACTAATGCACTTGGTATGTCTGCTTCTAAATGGACACCTTTCACGCCAATACTTTAGTGAGCTGTGCCATGAATGCACAGGGTACGTGCCGCTCTTTAATGAACGACTCCAACTTGGTTCCCTGAGTATGTGCCGCTGAGTGTGTGACAAGCGAGGGAACAAATCTCTGCATTCGCCACGCTTCTCGTCTCGGAGGTCACGCGCGGATATCTCGGCAGGGCCACTAGATGGCGCAGCATGTCAATAATTATAATAAAAGTGCGAGCGAAGAGCCCGGTTGTCGCATCACGCGTTTCTCGTAGTTCGCCACGCACTGACGCGCCACGAGTCCCGCTGCTGTACACGCCTCACATATAACTCGTTACCGTAACTTTTCTTTTGTTACTTATTCTCGTCCAGTGCCTCTAACTGTACCTCGGCTATGTGCCAAAAGATGGTGCACAGCGAGCGCTTGTACAGTAACAATAATAAATAATAACAGTAATAGCAACAGTAGTAAGAAACAAATCTAGAAGGCAATGATTCTGCTAATTGCATACGCCAAAAGTCATAGAGTTTCATAAAATAATTACATACATATTGTACGAAACTTTATGTCAAAAGTAACTTCTAGCGTCTTAGCCGCCATTTTTTTAAGCATATCAATCGACTGAATTATAGTGTACTAGAATAATGTCCTAGTGACACAACCGGAAAGGGGCGCGCGTGCCTCTTTCCGTTGACGCCACCAGGTGTCGCCACTGCGACCTTTTCTAGCAGACCGGCTGCTCTCATATGCGTTGCTATTGAGGCGGTCCGTGTTATTAAGTGTTTTTTACGGACATGGTTCTTTCATTATAACAGAACAGGATTGTATTTAACAAAGTATTGTGTAAAGGAAGATCTTGAAGGCCACATCGAGACCATAGTATCGACAATGCCGTCTGCTAGCGTATTCTCGCACAGTCCGGCGCTTTCATTGCGCTCGTCGTATCGCATGTGCCAGCTGGCAATTCACTGAGCTTCTTGTTGCTCATCTACTGCTCGAAAGCCAATATATCTGGGCCTGCCTTGCTTCTGTGGAGCTATATTTACCACCCCATTTAAATCGCGTGCTTATCGCAAATGACAGGAAAGTTCGTAGAGACTTCGGCGTTGCGCTGCTAACCCTGAGGGCGTAGGATTAAATAACGGACTCGTTGGCTGCACTTTCATAGCGGGAAAATGCAAACATGTCCGTGTTGCCGGTTATAAAACCCCAGTTGGTCAAAATTATTCATGTGTCCCTCCCCCCCCCCCCCCCCTTCTTTACTGCGTGCCTAATAATTAGATCTTAGTGTGTTTTACGCATTAAACCCCGGAATGAATTCATTTTTGACTATGCAATTGCGCACATACAAACTCACAATTTTTCCCGAAATTTTAGCTCCTAAGAAATCCGCCGCATCTTTAGCACATACTGTCAGAGTGACGCTCGAAAGAAATCCAGGTTACTCTTTTTTTACTTATTCACAATGAAAATAGCACAGCTATAATGGAACCCTAAAGTGTACCTTCCCTATAGACACCGAGCATCAAATCCCATTATAAGTAACTATTACTGTTAAAACACATGACCAAAAAACACCTTGTAGCATGGAGTTCTAGGAACATCAACTTAGCTTAATATATTTTGATGCCTGCAGGGCGCCTTCTTTCATTACACTTCTTCACGCTTTTTGTGAAGAAATGTAGGCTGGTTGTGATGTAGAAAGCAGTGAGTTCTGCTGTGATGGATTCGAAGTGTACAGGGCAGCCAAGTTGATGCTGCAGCCTGGCTTTAACAACACCTAGCTAAAACATCTAAAACACGGTCTGCGTGCAACTCAAGAAGACTAAAACAAACTATGAAGTCTTTGTCCAAGATGATCATAAACTTGTATATAGGGGAGGCAGGATATGACAAACTACCGTTGTCTTTCATATGGCAAACTCTGCAAGCCTCAAATTTCCTGCTGCCCATTTTCTGATAAATAGTAAGTTCAGGCAGGCTTCACAGCCTGTCTTTAAAATGCACTTTCTCGCCACAACCAGCGATATAGAAAATTAGGCGGCTGTCACTGGATGCTGTAGCCCCAAATACCACAGCAGCAGGCTGCAACCTCGAGTTAAAACACGTGAAAGATCATGAAAGTCACTTTCAGGCATTATTCCTTGGCAGATGATGCGGCTCTCAGAGTCCTTGTTACTTTGTGGTTGCATGTGTTTGCGTTGTTACAATTTTTTATGTTTTTTATGTTTATGTAGCAAATGGTTCGCAGCGGCAAGGGAGCGTACAAATATGTCTTGGCACAGCCCACCTCTAAAGTACAGTTGAGCAGACACTTCGTCTTCATGCCCACTGAAATGCAGAACTTTCTCATGCAATATCTCGAGCCTTTCTTGCTTTTGTACCTACGTTGTCGCGAAAACTACGGTTGAGTCGTTGCCACAGTTAAAGTGGCACCAGAGCTTGAGGGAACATTCACTACTTGGAGCGAGCTAATTGCGAATGGTTCATTCTCCGCAAACTGTCCGTTTTCATCTTACGCAGACTCGACCAGTATCTCGCGAAGTGGTTGGCGGAGCTGACGCTCTCCCGCTCTTTCTTCATTTTGTGCGGTCCGTGCGCTCTTAAGTGGCTTCGTGCTTACCATCAGTGCACTTTCTACGGCTGGCCTCTTCCTTTCTGGCCTCTCTTCAACAGGTGCGACAGAAAGGTAGGACGTACAGTCGGGCAGAAGGGTAGGCACCGCGCCAGGCGCCAGCGACAGCTTCCCACGCGGAAGTCGCATTTCGGTGCCATTGATGATGCCGACGTAATCCCTCCAAATGTATCGAGTCTGAAAGTGGCGCTCACATACCACTGAACATAAAAAATTGTAACAACGCAAACACATGCAACCACAAAGTAACAAGGACGAGACACAAGCACGGAATTCTTATGTCAAGTATGCACCAACTCGCCCAGAAAGAAGTTTTAATGAAATACCGCTGAAGATTCCGTGAGATGCTTGTCTGCTGTTCGCAGATTGCGCTCTCCCATTTCTTCCCAAGTTCATTTTCCGTTGGTGCGGCGAACAATGACGCTTTAGGAGCGCCCTGATAATCGCTGCGGCATGCCCGGAGCGTATAAATGGGTGTCCGTCTTTCTTTTTGGCATCGAACCTCCTGTGCTGCAGTAGATGCAGGGATACGCCTTCTTTTTTCAAATCATCCACTGTTTTTCACAAGCATGGCCACGTTGAACGTAACACGGCTCGGAAAACACACGGAGCAAACAGCTGCAGAGCGCGTCTGAGCCGGCTCGACCGCGCGCCAGCAGCTAGAAAAAAGCACAGCAGCGCCACCGACGGCGGCTACTGGCATTTGCTTCAGCCGGCGCATTGTCCCTCCCTCTTGCTCGCGCCACTAGGACATTATTCTAGTACACTATAGACTGAATCCAGGCGGAGGCGAGACTAGACCAGACAAGCCTAAATTTTTCTGGTTTCTTTCTAATCGTCTGTCTTTCACACCGACGTCTCCTCTTGTTTCAAGGGTGTATTAGTAGCTTAAGAATTGCTTAGAAGGAGGACTGTCGTGAAGTTCCTCGAGTCCTCTCAATTATTCGAGCTAGATCACTTCGAGAGAGAAAGTCTGGGTGTCTTGGAACTCTAAACAACAAACGTAAGTATGTATACACGCGCAAGTACGGCAGCTCTTCGAAACTGATATCAGTAGTCGTTTTTGCATTGCCTTCGTTCATGACGCTTGCGTACGCAGGTATTGTGATGGATCCTGCGCTACTGAAAGAAAGAGATGCGTTTAAAAAGAGGGCCATGGCCACTCCTGTGGTCGAAGCCCGAAAACGCGACCGCGATTCATCGGCGGGAAACGCGGCATCTCAACCAAAGAAAAAAGTCAAACCACCGAAGCCAAAAGGTATCGTAAGTCTTGTGTTTCTGCGTTCTAGCCGTGGTAGTAATATGCTTTCTTTTCATTTCAATTCTAGACGCGTACAACTACAAGACCACTTCTGGTGGCTCACAGTACAACTTCAGTGTGCTAGCCAAAATTGTGAAGCACATGAAGGTAAGCAGTTCCTGGTGAAAACTTATTTATGTATTTATTTAGTACACACTGAAGACCACTAGAAGATCGAAGAAGGTACATCATAGTAGCGAATACTGGAATCAATGCCATGTATTGACATACACATAATAGCAAACAATACAATTGTCAATACATTAGAACAGTGCAAATAGCATCGAGAATACAAAAGGTACAGGTGTATAAAACATGCACAAATAATGTAAAATAGGGTGCAGTAAAAATATTACAAAGGTAAAGAATGGTGACACACACAGAAATAATATAAATGGCACAGTACAAAGTATTAGTTATCAATGCAGTGAATGGAAAGACACATTTTAGCACAAAAATTGAAATATCATGACATTATAAGAGCGGTGCAGTTAGCAATGAAAATTCGGAGGACACAGGAACAAAAAAAGAAAGCTACTGCTGGGTGTGTGTCAAATTAGGTTTTCTGAGGCGATTCCACTTAAATTTTTGTACAGGGAAAAGAAGAAAACTTATAGATTTCATTATGTACAGTATGAGTTAGTGAGTGGGCCCTGTGATGTCTTGTGTACTGTGAAGATGAAGGGGTTAAATATGAAGAGGGGTTGATGCAAAGTTATGGTTAAGGACCAGGTAATGAAACTCAAGGCTGCACTTTTTTATCCTTTGGACTTCAAGTGTTCCAATTTTATTAGTTTCATAAGCTCTGTAGGTGAATCGATTGTTTCAGTTTTAGAGTAAGTAAACTACACTGCTTTCCATTGAATGCATTCTAGTTTGTTAATGTTCTGTTTAGTATAAGGATACCACTCTACAGAAGTGTACTCAAGCTTTTACCTGTTGTAAGTAAAAACATGTTAGCAGTTCTACATTGGGAAAAATTCCTAAGCTCTTTATTCGAGAAACATAACTTGCGAAGTGGGAAGATCAAATGTTATATATACTCTGTTTCAGTAGTTCTGTGCAGCAGTGTGCAAGCTACAGGCTTCTTTGACAAATCAGGAGGGGTGAACACATCTTAAAGGTGCCTTTCCGAACCCTGTCGTCTGTTAGCGGCGAGCTCTGCAGTGCAGTCAGCGGCACTAAAATTGAGGCTGCAGCTGCGCAGTGAGATCAGCTGTTGTGATAGCAGAGGTAGAAAATTTGTTCCACATAAGCTCTGACGCCTAAAAGACGTGCGTCTTCAAGGAGAGTTGGAGAGATGGCTGAAGCAGAAGGTTCAGAAGGAGCACTCGGCCAGCGTGTTGCACAGGAGGGTAGCACCATCTCTTGATCCTTCTCGTAACATCCACTTGTACATGGTGCGCTCACTAACATTCGTAAGTGCAACTGTTTTCTTAATTAGAATTTGTGCATATTTACTGCATTCCTTCCACACTGTTCCAAGCATGCTCAACACCATTTGTTCCTTTTGCGTAAAAGAGCAGCTTGGAACGCTACCACAGAAGCAAGTCTGCAGATGCCATTTTTGTGAAAGACAAAGCACTACCCAAGAGGGAGTCCTCTTCAGTGTTGTGACTGTGCCGACTGTACATATGAATTTAGCCACTGTCAAAACAATTAATTATTCATATGTTTTTAAATGCAAGGTAATGTTTGTACGGCAGTGTTGCATTATTTATATTGCTACGGAACAGCCGCCACAGTGTGGCTGCACTGAGGAGAAGGAAGACGACGTGGCCACCGCTTGATAGCGTCGCCATCATTGCCACCGCTTGTCTACGTGTAAATATATTGTAGACTCGTACGTCAGCTACACGTAACATTAATTTGGTGGAGGTGGACGTTCCCCGTACCCGTCATGGAGCTTCGCAGCGGTCGCTACGGCGACAGTGCAACTTCGGCTCCTGCTGGCGGCACTTCCTCTACGCAACCGTCTCCGCCTGCAGCCCCGACCTACGTCGCCATTTCCCCACCTCGGGATCCTGGTATTTTCAACGGAGTCGGCAGTCCTGATGTTGACGACTGGCTCCGCTTATACGAACGTGTCAGCACCAGTCACAGGTGGGATTCGACTATTATGCTCGCGAACGTTGTTTTCTACCTCGACGGAGCTCCACTTGCATGGTTCCAGACTCACGAAGAGGAGATCTCGAGCTGGGATCTCTTCAAAGAGAAGCTCCGCGACCTTTTTGGCAATCCCTTCGGTCGTCAAGTCAATGCCAAGAGAGCCCTAGCCACACGTGTACAGACGTCGACCGAGTCCTACGTGTCCTACATTCTCGACGTCTTGGCCCTTTGTGCCAAGGCTGACCCAACCATGTCTGAGGACGATAAGGTAAATCACGTCCTCAAAGGGATTGCTGACGACGCCTTCAATTTACTGGTGTTTACCAACGTCACCAGCATCGATACGATCCTCAAGGAGTGCCGCCGTCTTGAGCATGCTAAAAGCCGCCGGTTATCCCAGCACATCACGCGACTTCCCAACACAGCTGCTACGTCATCCTGTGACGACCTCTTCCACCAGCCGTCGCGATGTGACAACTTGACCCGCATTATTCGTCGTGAGGTCGAAGCGGCACAACCGGCGGCCCCTTCCTTTCCGTCACCTGATCATTCTCCGGTGACAATCTCCTTGATCCAGGCCATCGTCCGTCAAGAGTTATCCAACGTCGGCCTGCACTCCATTCGTTCCGCATGCTCGGAACCTCTCTCTCCACGCACGGCCCCACCGCGCCCTTCTTACTCTTATGGACAGCGCAACCCCTCCGAATGGCGAACCGTGGACGACAAGCCGATCTGTTTTAACTGCCGACACATTGGACATGTCGCTCGCCACTGCCGCAGCCGCTGGACTTCCCCCACACGCTATTCTCCTAATTACCACCCTCGCCCCTCTAGTGCGTCCTTTTCCTTCGCCCCTTCTATGCCCACCCCATCATCTGACCCTGCGACGCCTTTGACACGACCACGCTACTCCCGCTCGCCTTCTCCCTCCCGTCGTCAATCTCGCTCGCCCCCGTCTCGCCGTGCTCCTTCTCCGACCTACTCGCCGCACCCCCGACCGGAAAACTAGACAGCGCAGCTTCTGGAGGTGAAGCTGCAAAGACGACATTGGCTCAAAATCCTCGCTTCACCTTACCGACGAACAAGAATCTTTTGGACGTTCTCGTCGACAATGTTCCTGTGTGCGCGTTGATTGACACCGGGGCGCATGTGTCCATTATGAGTGCTGCTCTTCGCCGTCGGCTCAAGAAAGTTCTGACGCCTGCCCCGAACCGATTTGTACAAGTCGCCGACGGAGGGACTGTCGCTATTGTTGGCATGTGCTCTGCCCGACTCACCATTGCTGAGAGACACACCGTCGTTCTCTTCACCGTCATCGAGCATTGCCCTCACGAACTCATTCTCGGTCTGGATTTTCTTGCCCATCATTCTGCCCTCATTGACTGTTCGGCCGGCTCACTTCACCTTGACTTGCCTCTTCTTGCCGACCCTGTGGACCCGCCTCCCAGCCATCTGAGCTGCATAGATTTTATTCGCCTACCACCTCACTCTATGACACACGTCGACTTGTTGTCCTCACCAGCTGTACCTGACGGCAATTACGTGGCCGCACCAATTCCGGCCGTTATGCTTACACATGGTGTTATCGTGCCGCACACTGTGCTGAAAATTACTGGTAACCGCACCTGCCTTCCACTCGTCAATTTCGCGCTAACCGCGCAAGTTCTGCCTCAGGGGATCTCCTTGGCTATAGTTCGCGCTTTGCAGGATGATGAGGTCGAGCCATTCACAGTCGAAGATCGTTACAGCTCAGCCCATACCGTGACGTCATCGCACAGTGCTGACGTCGACATGAAGAAGATGGTCTCCTCTGACCTTACACCTGCTCAAGCTGCAGCCCTTTGCCGCGTTCTTGAAGGCTATCGCGACATTTTTGACTTTGACAATCGACCCTTAGGTCAAACGTCCGTCGTGACCCATCGCATAAACACTGGCGATGCGAACCCTATTCACCGTCGTCCATATCGTGTTTCTGCGTCAGAACGAGCTGTTATCCAACAGGAAGTCAAAAAGATGCTTGCAAAGGACATTATCGAGCCTTCCTGCAGTCCCTGGGCTTCTCCCGTCGTACTTGTCAAAAAGAAGGATGGAACGTGGCGTTTTTGTGTAGATTATCGCCACCTGAACAAAATCACAAAAAAGGACGTGTACCCTTTGCCACGTATTGATGACGCTCTAGACTGCCTGTACGGTGCCACTTATTTTTCTTCTATCGACTTACGGTCCGGATACTGGCAGATATCCGTCGACGACATGGACAGAGAGAAGACTGCATTTGTTACCCCTGACGGCCTTTATCAGTTCAAGGTGATGCCTTTCGGTCTCTGTAACGCGCCCGCCACCTTCGAACGAATGATGGACTCTTTGCTTCAGGGGTTCAAGTGGTCCACCTGTTTGTGCTATCTGGACGACGTCATCGTTTACTCACCCACATTTGACACGCATCTAGACCGCCTTTCAGCGATTCTTGACGTGTTCCGCCGCGCCGGTCTCCAGTTGAACTCGTCAAAATGTCACTTCGCTCGCCGCCAAATCACCGTCCTTGGACACCTCGTGGACGCCAGAGGCGTGCGACCTGACCCGGCCAAGATTCGCGCCGTTACGAACTTTCCTGTTCCGAAGTCTACCAAGGACGTTCGTAGTTTCGTCGGGCTGTGCTCATATTTCCGACGCTTTGTGAAGGATTTTGCGACCATCGCCCGTCCCCTTACCGACCTCTTGAAGAAAGACGCCCTATTTTCTTGGGGACCTGACCATGCCGCATCTTTTTCGCAGCTCACTACTCTCCTTACCACGCCTCCAATTCTGGCCCATTTTGACCCGTCTGCTTCAACGGAAGTTCGAACTGATGCCAGTGGTCACGGCATAGGAGCAGTATTAGCACAACACCAGCGTGGACATGATCGCGTTATAGCCTATGCCAGCCGACTTCTATCACCCGCCGAGCGCAATTATTCAATCACAGAGCGCGAGTGCCTCGCTCTTGTGTGGGCTGTTGCCAAGTTTCGCCCATACTTGTACGGACGCCCCTTCTGTGTCATCACTGATCACCACGCGCTCTGCTGGCTATCCTCGCTCAAGGACCCCACGGGACGACTCGCTCGCTGGGCGTTACGCCTGCAAGAATATACCTTCTCCGTGGTATACAAGACGGGACGCTTGCACCAGGATGCCGATTGTTTGTCCCGCTACCCCGTCGACGACCCGGCTGATGCGGACACCATCACTTGCGTTTTCTCTGTGTCCAAGTTGCTCGAAATCGGCAATGAGCAACGCCGCGATCCTTCCTTACGAGCCCTCATCGACCATCTGGAGTCAACGCCTGGCGACGCCTCTCTCCGGATGTTTCTCCTTAAGGAAGGGACACTATACCGCCGCAATCTCGATCCACACGGCCGTGACCTTCTGCTCGTAATTCCATCCCACTTGCGGTCGACTGTCCTCCAACAACTTCACGACGCTCCTGTGGCTGGACACTTGGGCGTCTCGCGCACATACGACCGTGTACGCCGTCGCTTCTTTTGGCCGGGTCTCGCTCGCTCCGTGCGGCGCTACGTTGCCGCTTGTGAGCCCTGTCAGCGCCGGAAGCAGCCCTCCACACCTCCAGCTGGATGTCTTCAGCCGATCGACATCCCTCCGGAACCCTTTTTCCGTGTTGGTCTCGACCTTCTTGGACCGTTCCCTCTCTCGGGCTCCGGAAATAAATGGGTCGCCGTCGCTACTGATTATGCTACGCGGTACGCAATCACCAGAGCCCTCCCGACAAGTTGTGCTACTGACGTTGCTGACTTTCTGCTCTATGACATCATTTTAGTGCACGGTGCCCCGCGCCAATTACTCACTGACCGTGGCCGCAGCTTTCTGTCGGCAGTCGTCGAGGACATCCTCCGCTCCTGCTCGACTAAGCACAAGTTCAGCACGTCCTACCACCCACAGACCAACGGCCTCACGGAGCGCCTCAACCGGACCATCACCGACATGCTATCCAAGTACGTCGCGACCGACCACCACGACTGGGATCGTCACTTACCATATGTGACGTTCGCGTATAATTCATCGCGTCACGACACCGCCGGCTATTCACCATTCTATCTCCTATATGGCCGAGAACCCGCGTTGCCCTTGGACACATTGTTGCCCTCGGCCACACGTTCAACCACTGAATACGCCCGCGACGCGATCGCACACGCCGACCACGCGCGCCAGCTCGCCCGCACCCGTCTCGAGGCCTCGCAGGAGCATCAGAGACGCCTCTATGATTGCCACCATCGCGACGTACAATTTACTCCGGGTTCTCTGGTGCTTCTCTGGTCCCCCATTCGACGTGTGGGCCTTTCCGAAAAGCTGCTGTCCCGCTACACTGGCCCATACCGTGTGGTGCGACAAGTGACCGATGTCACGTATGAAGTCATCCCCGCCAGCCTCTCAGCGTCATCGTCGGCTGCAAGTGACATCGTTCACGTGGCGAGACTAAAGCCATATCACACACCTTTCGCCGCGGATGTGTAGATTAAGCACCGGGACGGCGCTTCTACTGCCGGGGGTGATGCTACGGAACAGCCGCCACAGTGTGGCTGCACTGAGGAGAAGGAAGACGACGTGGCCACCGCTTGATAGCGTCGCCATCATTGCCACCGCTTGTCTACGTGTAAATATATTGTAGACTCGTACGTCAGCTACACGTAACAATATTTTATTTTCTCTGCATGTTTTCATTCGAACAAGTGAACAACTTTATTTTCATTATCATAGATCCTCAATAAATATCTTATTAAGGAATGAAGCAAAATTGTGCAATAAACCATCCTACAACCTGTGGAGAAGCTTCCATGTAAGCAGCTGCCAACAAAACTACTTGTCAAGGCCATTTAGTCGTCCACCGGATTCAGATCTGTGGCATGACATCTCACTGCGCAAGAATCTGTGCCCATGGGGTAGCATAGCCTTGGCTCTGCAACACGGGGCTACTGAAACATAGTATATGTGTAGACTCCAGGAGAGAGTGTTAGCAATAGTTAGGCCAAGGTACTTGCAGCTATTAACCTGCTTCAATCGCTCCTAATTTATACTCGTACTCCAGAGGACAATTTTTCCATGTTATTCCCAAACACTTTCTTTCGGTGTTGATATCCATGCCGTATTCATTGCATCAGTGCAGGTTGTTATCTATATTAGAATTCAGTTCATCTTGATCACACAAAGATTTAATTTCACAGAACACCCAAATTTCTGTTCTAGCAGTAACTACACTAGCAAGGTCATTAACGTACAAAAAAAAAAAGAAAACAGCAGTGGCCCCAAAACACTACTATGAGGCATACATGACATGACAGAAAGAGAACTGGAGCAGTTTCAGTAACTGAAACAAATAACCCAGTTTGAGAGGTAATCTGTAATCCACACAATTAGTATATCCAGTGGATATACTATTCTTTGAGTTTGACCTTTTATTGAATAACTCTATGAATACTGTGTCAATCTGGCCATTGTTGTCTAATGTTTTAGAAAAGGTATGAATCAAAGTAATTAACTGTGGGATGGCTTAAAAACTCTTTCTGAAACCATGCTGTAAATTTATTAATACTGAGTTTTTTTTTAGACATTTGGTAATATTGACACAAGGTGCGTTGAAATCACAAGCGCCAGCCATCTCCTGCGCCCATTCAGTTGTTTACAGCTATGTGTGAAAGATAGCAGCATTGAAGCAGGCAACACGTCCTCACAAGGCATGTGCATTCGGAAAAATGCGCCGTCAGCGCAGGGCACAAGAAAAAATAAGTCATGTGGAACTCTTGCGACAAGACTGTACATTGGAGCGAGACTATCACTTGGCTGTTTGTTGGGCACAAGTTCACTCAATGAAAGCTAATTAAAATACCTTTACTCAGCTGTGTGTTACAATGCTGGTGGAGGTGTGGGTGCAATTTCAAGCCCTTCTCGAGTCGGAGAAAGCAGCCCGGACCCACAGTGACTCGCACCAAACGAACTCACTCCTGTTCACAAATGTAGCAGTCGTCACTTACGTGATGAGCCACCTGAGTTTTTCCCTTTGCCGGATTCTATCGGAGCACCAACAGCTGTTAACGGAAATGTTACAGAAACTCTACGAAGATGGCAACTTGGGTCACGCCAACTCACATCATAGTGAATCCACTGTGACACCAGAGCCTTTCAGTGGTGCCATATTTGAAGACACAGAGGAATGTGCAGTTAAAGCTGACTACCTAACTTGATATGCTGAGATGGTTTCTTGTCAAGGGGAGCGCCCAGTCAAGTAGCTGACTCATCAAGTTCTCATCATGGACCAAGGAACCACATCCACTGCCCATTTGACACAGTCCATCATGACATTGACGCAAACCAGCCGCAGAAACACCACCGTATATTACCTGCAGACAGACAAACTGACTGAACAACTCAACAGAATGCCGACCGATATTGCCAGTACACATGGACATGGAGCACTGAACACGGGACAGGATACTTCCATACGTAATATTTGCATACAACTGTGCAAGAGACGGCTCGAATGACACCTTTCCAACTCATTTTTGGCCAGACTGTCACCACAGCTGGTGCGACACCGCATTCATCAGCAACAGCAAACGGATGTGGATTGATACAACTTGCGACGAAAAGATGTCCAGTACGCGCCTGTAGACAGAGTATGGGTGCGGACTCTTGTACGGATGCACGGCCTATCCAGAAAGCTTCTTCATAGTTATTTTGTCCCGTATATGGTAATTCATATTTAACAGGGATAGGCGGACGAGTTGGTGGTCGATATTGGAATGCATCATGTAACCGCGCAAACAACAACTGACAAAGAAGGAAACACACAGGACAGGCGCGGAGAAGCTGCGCCTGTCCTGTGTCCTGTGTGTTCCCTTCTTTGTCAGTTGTTGTTTGCGCGGTTACATGATGCATTCCAATATGATAATTCACAAACTTAGCCCTTTGGACGACGTAATTGTTCCAGAAGGTTCAGTAACCTCGTCACGATGGCGGCATCGGACAGAAATCGTTAATGTCGTCCGAATGAAACCATACTTCAACAAACCTCATCACGATGGCGGCATCGGACAGAAATCGTTCATGTCGTCCGAATGAAACCATACTACAACAGACAATAACTGCTTCAGCCACCAAGCATTGTGAATGATGGCCTGGAAACCCCTGCCTTCTTTATAAGCATCGGGACGATGCACTTTTAGAAGGGGGACAATGACACAAGTTGCCTGCAAATCACATGTGCCAGCCGCCTTCTGTGCCCGTCCAGTTCTTTACAGCTACTTGCGAAAGATAGCAGCAGTGAAGGAGGCAACGCGTGCTTGCAAGGCACTGTGTATGTTGGAGCGAGGCTATCACTTAGCTGTTTGTCGGGCACATGTTCTCCCAGCGTAAACTAATTAAAATACCTTTACTCAACTGGGCATTACAATATGATTAGCTGTAATATGTTCAAACAACTTACAACACGTGGAAATAGGATGGTGACTACCTTTTTTAAAAATGGGAATAATGCGAGCAGTCTTCCAGTCTGTCGCTCATTTTGCTGAGAACAACCAACTATGAAAGAGCACAAGGAATTTTGCAATGGTTTGTGCATAACATTGAAGCAAAATATTCGATCTATCAGTACTAGGGGATGTTTTGGAACTAAAATTTAAAAGCAGTGAACCGATGTCATGGTAGGAAATGAACCCAGCTTGCGACGGGTAAAAAACTACTGCACTTGGCATTGCACGAAAACATGGGTCAGAAAACAGACTGTGAAAGCAAGCTTAAAGTTCTATGCTATGCTTTTTAATTCATTGATTATTGTTTCATTAATTGATAGCTCTGTCGCATGGTTCTTGCTATCACTAAAAATTCCCGAAACTTATTTGGGTCATTTGTTGAGAAATTTGGTATTGCCATTTGAAAGTAATGGTCTTATGACTCAAATGCTATGCCGTGTGGATTGCTATATGACCATTGGACATAGCTAGACTGTGGATTTTTCTTTTTCTTGCTGTTTACATTTTATGCCTTTAATGAATGATATTGCTCAGGTGGTATGTTCATGTATATAATTTTGCGCTTATTTGGAACGAAGGTGTTTAGGCAGTATTGGCACGTGCCAGTAAGCCTTCTCCACAGAGTAAACACATCGAAATTTTCATCAAATTCAACTAAGGCAGTTTTCATATATAGTCAAATGCCCCTACAGCGATATGACCTGTATAACGAAGTATTGATTATGGCCCAGCCGAATTCCTATCTTGGATATGTGTTGTGACCGCCGCTACAATGAAGACCACTATAGAGAATTTTTATGTACAACAAAAAAATGTAGGTGTCTGCAATGGCGTATTTGTTGCTTTACAACAAACACCACGTAGCAGTTATGCGACTGCCTTCCACAGACATCACCGAGGTGTGCTCTGTGCATAAGCTAACGACAGTGCAAGTGGCAGTGAATTTGCCGATATCAAAGGTAGTTCTGCTGCACTGTTCCGGGAATCACTCAACTCGTACGTTGCTTGTTGTAACGCATCAGCAGGTGCACCTGCTGATAAACATATCGCAGTTGACGACAGCATGATGTTGCAATTGTAACTGATGACCAACAACATCTTCAAGGCCATCTAGGGCGGAAAGGGCTCAATTGTCAAAGAAGGCAACAGTGATGAAGGTCCTGTACATGAACTGAAAATTTTGATGGCAAGAAAATCGATAGCAGCATTCAACTGTCTGCAGCTTTGCTTAGTGTTTCTCCTTAACTTTGCCACAGAGCATGCTGTGAACCTTGGTGCATTAAGGTTGGCTACAGTCACGCATTCTATCAGGCAAAGTGCGCAAAAGAAGAATTTAAATAAAAGGGAGTTAGCAACATGTTTCACATTTTAAATGAAGGTTTCCTTTTGTTTGTCATACCACTTGCTTTATTTAAGGTGGAAGAGTTACCAGAAGTGGAAGATTAGGAATTGTCTGATAATTATTAACTAATTGATAATATAATAGTATAATCACCTACTTCTGGTCATTGTCTTCTACACATTTTTGCTGTACTGTAATGAAACTGTCTACTGCACAATTAAGAAACATTGGTCATTATGGATAACTAGTATTCAGCTGTCTGTTGTGCCACTGGAATTGTAACATTGTCAACAAGCTGGTCAGGGAACGAAACAAAAGGAACTGTAGCGATATTTGATTTCACACTTAAAATTGGTAAACTCTGAAGTTAGGCACTCATTCCGTATGTTGGAGACACTTCATAGTAATTTCAGGACGGTGTAAAAGCAGCAAAATAAGTGCATTTGTTGTCTTCTTGTTTCTCTGTTTTCACGCTTCAAGCAAAGGCACTTGGAAGGTGACACGCACCCATTGTCGCTCGAAGAGATTTTGGACGAGACAAACCAGTTGGACCTTGGAGCACGGCAAAAGCACTGGCTGTCGACAGAGGTACTTCGTGTTTTTACTCGACAGCTAACAAGCTTTTGACTTGTTGGCATTTGTAAACAGATTGTGTTGCTTAGTCTCATTTGAACTGCACAGCTTAGAAGGACACAAAGATTAAATCAGACTTCGGCTAATTACTTTGAAAGTTTTGAGTCCAAAATCTGCACACCACATGGCCTTCAAAAATCAACCCAGACCCTTCTGCTCTGGTGTCCTCTAAATAGCCTAATTTGAAACTCTGGGGCACAAAATCTCCCCAGTTGTTGTTACACTCACTCATCGTTTTCTGCGGATTCCACTGTGCTCTCTTCAGCATTTCATGGAGTGAAGGTATGTGTTAAAACAATTATGCAAGTTGGTACACCGTGGCCTAAACACGTTACTCGTGTGCAGGCCTTGCAAAACAACCCTAAGCTTCAAGTGACGCTAGACGGCAAGTACTGCTTCCGGCCTGCCTACAACCTCAAGGATCGGAAGAGTCTTCTGAGGCTACTAGACAAACACGACCAGCGGGGCCTTGGAGGCGTGCTGCTGGAGGATGTGCAGGAATCGTTGCCCAATGTGGAACGCCACCTCAAGGCACTGGGCGACAGCATCATCTACGTGGTGCGCCCTGTCGACAAAAAGAAGGTGCTCTTCTACAACGACAAGTCCCTGCAGTTCAACGTTGATGAGGGTGAGTTGCCTGCTTCTCATCTTCCTCTTCATCTCGACGCTGCTCTACTGCTTCTTGACTGAATGGGTGTAATGTCATGGTCTGCTTGCTTTTGCTTTGCACGCATTGGAGACAGTTGTAAAAAAAAAAATGCCAATAGTTTGTTAAGCCTGAAAAGCAATGCAGCGAGCAAGCTCAGTGCATATGTTTTTTGTAAGCGCTGTGCTTGCTGATCAGCAACCTGTTCTTCCGTAGTACGAAACCTGGTTTATGCCCTGAATGTCGTGGGTGTTTATGTGCATTGCTGTCCTGTTAGAGACATGCAAACAGAGACATCAAAAGCTTTCGTCGTTGTGTTTGGTATATAACTGCGTGAACATGAATGTTGTGTTTCTCGCTTGGGCCTTTGATAAGTGTTGGTGAGAAATGCTATGGTGAGCCATGGCTCCAAAGTGTTGTTTGTGCAACTGGCTACCATGTGTGTCACCACGTGTTGAGGTGTAAAGGGACACTAAAGGCAAATACTAAGTAGGTGTAGGCTGCTAAATACCATTTCAGAAACCTCGCTGCGTTTTTTTCTTGCCATGAAAGGACAGCTTACGAGAAAATTTTGTCTGTAGGGTCCTATACCTTTAGCGCAAGTCAAATTGCCTAGCTCCAAGTGGGGAGAGGTGATGCTACTTGCGCTGTCACCGCCCTTTGCTGCAATCGGTGAGGAAAACGGTGCCCGACAGGGTGTGCTACGGTTTTCTGCTCAAAACACAAATGCACGGTCATGAAGAAACCGAGCCAAGACAGACCGTTGGATTTGTTGCTGCAACTGCTCTTGGTCAAGTGGTGTGGATCGTTCGGGAAGCTCGCACGTGGACGTGGCATTCTCCACTACTTGCAGCTCATGCGAGTTTCGTGAGACAGCAATACCAGCACAGCAATACGCAATAATGAAACTACTGAAACACGAAGGCATGTACAGAGTGGACAAAACGAATCCTTTCATCCACCCGTGTCATTGCCAGGGGTAACGTCGTCGGCGGCGGCGGCGGCGTCATCATCATCATCATCACAATCCTGTTTTATGTCCACTGCAGGATGAAGGTCTCTCCCTGTGATCTCCAATTACCTCTGTCCTGTGCCAACCGATTCCAACTAGCGCCTGCGAATTTCCTAATTTCATTGCTCCACCTAGTCTTCTGTCGTCCTCGATTGCGTTTCCCTTCTCTTGGTACCCATTCTGTAACCCCAGTGGTCCAACAGTTATCTAACCTGCGCATTACATGGCCTGCCCAGCTCCATTTTCTTCTCTTGTCACCGAGTTCTTTTTTCTAAATCTCAAATAGAACTGGACAAGTAATTTTCTTTAATCTTATGATGCAATACAATGATTTCTTTATTATGAGTGGGTGATTACCAAAGACAGAATTATAATGAGGAGTGCCTTTGTCATCGGCTAGTACTTAAATGTCCCGGGGGAGTCTCAAATTGTGTCCTGTATGTACCTCAGTTTCTCTATTACTGAAGCTTTTCTTGCAATGATATTGGTGCCTTAGACGTTCTCAAGCATTAATCGATCACTTTAGATTGACTCAGTATTTGCCTTTAGTGTCCCTTTAAAAACCTGCCACGATATGCAAACTCTGGCCGCTCCAGAAACTCAACACCACCCTGTGTTGGGGATGCACATTGGTGGCGCAAGCCTACCATGGTGGGTTGTGCTCTTGGGAAGAAAGGGTGCAACACAAAGATTCACTCAATAAAGCAATTTATTGTTTGTGTATGAAAACCAGCCGCAGTTTTTTGGAGAGACTATGCTAACGGACCAAAGAGCGTTAACTCCCCAGCCCCAGTTTTGAGGGCCATGAATCTGCACCTGTTCAAAGTAGTAGTATCTGCTAGAAGCATCGGCTCTGCAGATTAAGTCTAACATTTCTGTCTCTATGCTCAGAAAAAATTTGGAAAAAAATCAAGGAATTTGAAAGCACTTGTGATACATGTTGTGCGTATAGAGTTCACTGGCGTGCTTGGGAATGCATGTTGGGAATCTCCAGACTTTGCGTAAGAAGGCATAGGTGTGCTTTACAAGCTTCTTGCAAGAGTCGCCATGTGTTTATATACAGGCTGTCCCAGCTAAATATAACCAATGTTTTAAAAATGACTGAGTGTGCTAGGGGCGTTGAACTCAGTGGTGTTGATAATTGTGCAGCCTAGTCTGCGGTATTTTATTTTTCAAGGTTAATTAATTAGTATAACTCATTACTTAACTTTTTAAATTTAAGTGCCTATACGTTGTAGTATTTAGTTGTAGATCACATTCAAAAATGGCCGACTGAAGTGTTTGTAACTAAGTACTATTCATGGAGCTTCCTGTACTTGCCTTTAAAGAAAGCCCACGAAATACAGTTATACCTCGATATAACGAACTTCAATATAACGAGATTCTCGATAAAACGATTCAACTTTCCTAACCTCTTGTTCATATAACACCATGTATTTAGAACCTCAAAGTAACGAAGTTTATAGGTGATTTCAATATACTGTAATGAAATTTCACTGCCGCCGCAAACGAATGCCGAGACAATAAATGGAAACTTCCGTGGACTCAGATGGTCAAATGATAGAATCACAAGCGGCTGCTTGCAAACGCTGTGGGGTTCTCACCCGTTCTCTTGGGACAAAGGAACGACAACACAGTAGTGCAAGCAATTACAAGGGCATTTATTGCACCTTTCATAGGCTAATGCCTGCTAGCCAAGTTGCTATCCACAAAACGTGCCGATGGGCGCGCGAGAAATCGTGGAAGTCCGTCCGACTCACCGTGACCGGATAACGAGCAAATATGTTCGCCCCATGCTGGACACCAATGCCTGGTCGCTCGCGTGTACGGTCACATGAACGGTGGCGCGTTCGAATGAGCGTGTTCGTCCATTCCAGGGTAGGCCTCGCGAGACGGTCACGCAGAAGCATGGATCGGCGCACGCGCAGAACGTCCGCGCTGCTTGCCGATGCCGAGCCAAAGAGGAAGAACCTCCTCCTTTTTGCGCCCAAGTAACCCCACCGGTAGGTGGCGTTAGCAGAGCAACACTCGTGCCATCGCTCGTACCACCCTGCAAGCATACCGACCACTACAGTAAAGCCACACGGCGAAGCTGAATTACAGCAGACGGGAGCTATGCAAGAAAACGACATATCAGAGGATGCGTGAGAGTTGCGCATCCCCACAACGCACCTCTCATATAGCGCACCGCACGACAAGAGCGACCACCGATGTGGGGCTGCACTTTCTTCTGTATAAAGTACAAGTATGATATGGTCCTATCGCATCTCGCGCACTGTGTGCTTTATATGCGAAGGTGAGACAAGATGGTGGCTTCGTGAGTGCCACCTTCCCGCGCGAGCAGAGGGAAAGAGGGGGAGAGCAGAGGGGGAGGTGGAGTGGTAGCTAAGTTGGTGTGTGTGTGTGTGTGTGTGTGTGTGAAAACTTATTGTAATTAGGTCCGGAGGCTCGACTTCTCAAGTCAAGGCGGGCCGCTCCTACGTTGGCACTGTCAGGCCAAGCCTTTCAGCGACATCATGGGCCCTCTGGACTGCCCTTAGTTGGTCCTCAAACAATAGGCTTTGAATCCTTTTCTCCCACTGTGTCCATTCTTCAACGAGGTTGGGGAGAGTCGCGGGACACCCCGCCAGCATATGTCTGATTCCAATGATGCCATTACAATCATTGCAGTCCATCTTAATCTCCCTCTCTGGATATATTTTATTAATGGTGTACGGTGTGGGATATGTACTCGTTTGCAATAAGCGCAGTGAGGCTGCCTGAGCCCTGTTCAGTTTTGAATGTGGCAATGGGAATTGTCTGCATCCTAAATAGTAATGTTTGGTAACGTCATTGGATGTTATTAAATGATCTCTAGATTCCCTGGCTTGGTGGTGAACGGCTCGGTTGTGACTGTCACGGTTAGCAAGTCCTCATGCCAAGTCATGAGCAACCTCATTGAGGTTTACCCGAGTCTTGTCCACTTTCCCCAGTTGTCATAATCCCAATGTTTTCAAAAAGTTTAGCTGCAACTCCAGCTACGTAGCCTTTATCAAAACACTTTACAGTGGATTTTGAATCACTGTAAATGCAGGCCCACTTATTACTTCTGATGGCTAGAGCAATTGCCACTTGTTCCGCCACCATGGGGTCCTTGGTAAAAATAGTGAGAGCGTCTTGCACCTTCCCTTGATAATTTGATACAATGGCCGTATATGCTCCTTTACCTTTCACCCAGGCAGCATCAACTATAGCTGCCAGTTGGTTCTGCTGCTCTATTTCCTGCAAGAGTGCTTTAGCTCTTGCCTTTCTCCTTTCGACATTATATTCTGGATGCATGTTTCTGGGGAGAGGGTTGGTTCTGATCTTCTTCCTAACTTCAGTCCTTAATTCTACTTCAGCCTCTATTGGGCTCCTTGATGTATTCAGTTCTGCACCTATTGCCTGTAATATGTTCCTGCCAGCTCGTGACTTTGTGGTGCATGTCTTGATTTCTGGCACGTGTCTCGGCCGTGGCTGAGCATGGCTGTAAGTGCGGATGAGCACATATGCCGCCGAGCAACCTGCTTTAGAGGTAATCTGCCATGTGTGCAAAGCGTGGCCATGCCGAGGTGGGATGGCATCATGTAAGCTGTCTTCTTGTGTGTTTAGTATTGGAGCTTGCGTAATCTCGAGTTTCGGTGACCTGTTGGAGCGACAGGCAGATGAAGCATTCTCTCCAAAACATAGCTGGCTTTGCTTAATTCGTAGCACTGAGAAGATATCGTCAGCGTACGTGGCATGAAACCATATCATTCATCGCCATTTCCGGTGGCTGCAAGATGCGTGCCAGCAACTCTCGTTAGTAAGATGTGATCGCAAACGAATAGAACACGACAATTGCATTTTCCTTCCCATTTAAACAGTTCTACGGTCCACATTTACTCATGCCTGAGCTTTATTTTTTCGTTGTTGTTGTTACCTTATGTGTCTGGGTTTCATTCCACAAGTGGAGTGAATATGTTTATGTCACGTCGAAGTGCGATACACCTTCATCATCCCTGCTCGCTGTGTGTGCCCACGACAACGGTGCAATTAAGCGGCACGGCCGCACTCCTGTCACTCAATGTACATTTTCGCGTGCAATAAAGCTCCATGTGGGCCAGGCTTTGCTTCCTACAGAAGCCTGCTTGCTTTTGATGGCACGTCGGCAGTTGCTGGTACATTCCTTGCGGCCTCCACAAGCACCAAGTCTGTCCCGGACAGCACTGCAGAGACAAGTGGATGTCATTCCCTGATTGGTCGTCTGGGAGCACTGAAATAGTGGCGCTATCGTGCAATTGTTTTTGTATTTCACCGGCTTTCTTTGAGGGCGAGTGCAATAAGCTCCATCAATGGTACTTAGTTGCAAACACTTCAGCCAGCTGTTTTTAAATGCAATCTACAACTTTTGTATTGGCAATTTCTTGCCAAAGCCAATATTTTAAAGGTTAGGCAGGCAATTAGTTCATACTAATTAACTGACTTTACAAAATGAAAAGAATACCGCAGACTAGGTCATGCGGTCCTCAACACCACTGAGTACGTTTCAGTCCACTAATGCACTTCGTCATTTTTAAAATGTTGGTTACTTTTAGCTGGGACACCCTGTTTACGTAGTGCCGAATTTCATTACTGTTTACTGATATTATAGCTGACAAAACCTGGGTTGTATTAATTGGCGTAAAGTAGTAGAACACGATAACCCACAATTCTCATTCAGTAAAACAAGGCATGTTTATTGAAATTTAAAGTTCGGAGTCACTGAACATTAACATTCTGTAATATTACTACCACAAGTTTACAGACTTGGTGATTAAGCAGCTTTTATTTAATACCACTTGCTAACACTCCAGTAATCTTGTTGTCACTTTGCTCATCAATGTTGTGTGGGTGCATGCATGTGTGTGTGACTGAGAGAGGGAGATCGAGAATGTGGCTGGACAGAACACCTGCAGTTGAGTTCACCACAACTACAAGCTCGCAGCATGTCCACTTCCATGAACATGAAACAGCATGCTTCTTTATAAATTCATTTTCAAAATAAATGGGTAGTTTAAAGTTTTGAAGAGAGAGTTTGTTAAGCAAGGAGCAGTGCACGCAATTCTAGAATGCCATTTTTTGCAACAGATCAACAGTACCTACAGACCACCTTATTTTACTCTCTGTCATTGTCTGTGCAGAGTTCCAAAAGCTTTGGAGAAGTGTTGCTGTTGAAGGTATAGATGACCAGAAGATCGAGGAGTACTTGCAGAAACAGGGCATCACATCAATGCAGGACATGGGTGTCAAGAAAGTGGTAAGTTCACGCAGCTAGTGAAATGCAGTCAAACCCACTTATAACAATATTTTAGTGTTATAGCCGAAACTTGTTATAACCAGGTTACACAAGAATAGCAAAGGGGACAAACATTATATTTAGACAGAAAGAAGCGTTACCCGATTTAACAATGCCCGAATGTAACGCCCCGCAGGGGCGTCTGCGTAAGCAGGCGCTTGGTGTGTTGCGACACCACGTACCCGAGCACACGAGGGTTGGACCCTCCCGCATCTAACCGTGCGCGGCTTAGCAGCGTCCGGGGAAAAGGGGATCCTCGGGGTTGAGCTAATGCCGGGTGTTTGGACCGTTTCAGCCCCTCGGCGTCGGCAACACACCTCTTTGGCCTCGGCTTCACATAGACGGCACCGCCGGACTGACCCGACTGGGGGAAATCGGCAGTTGCCTTTTCCTATCCTCTTTCTCACACCTTTCCTGTCTCCTCCTTTCTTCTTCGTTTTTTCCCCTTCCTGGTGGCTAGGGTTAACCTTGTGTGGCGAACCACCATATTTCTGCCATATTTGGTTATAGTTATGGTGTACAATTGGAGAGGGCAGAAATTGCTTGCGATCTTCTGCCTCGTCCCCTTGTTGGGCTCCATGGTGGGCGGCTGCCACTATGGTCGAAATAAAATTTTTTTTATGGCTCCCCTTCTTTCAAAACTTGATCACCCTCGGACACTGGGGCGGACCGATGTAGCAGCTGAATTTTTCTCAAAAAGCCAAGAAGTGTTTCCAAAATTTAATGTTGTTCATAGCAAACAAATGGAAAATCCTGCACATACCATAAACCCCTTTGTTGTGTCTAGATCCCTCACAGAAGCCCTAGGGCCAGGATACAAGGTATCAAACTGGCAAGTGGAGACCTCCTTTTTGAAGTCCGAGACTAACCACAACACCTCAGAATTCCAAAGCTTGTGTCATTTGGGGACATCCCCGTTACAGTCTCAGCACATCGCTCCCTCAACACTGTATGCGGAGTAATATCCAAAAACAACCTCCTGAACTTGACAGAAGAACTACTTGAAGGATTGAAAGAACAAAATGCGACAAATGTCCACAGGATAAAAATCAGAAAGAACAACAAAAGTGCCCGCAAAGCACCTGGTTCTGACATTCACTTCCCACAAGCTCCCCGACACCACCAAAGTAGGCTATATTAAGGTAACTGTAAGGCATTACATCCCCAATCCCACCACCACCACCACCACCACCACCGGCGGCGGCGGCAGCGGCAGCGGCGGCGCCTAATCTCATCCGACCACCTAACTTTCTGTCGCCCCCTGCTACGTTTCCCTTCCTTTGGAACCCTTAGTGACCATCGGTTATCTTCCCTCCTCATTACATGTCCTGCCCATGCTCATTCCTTTTTCTTGATTTTCCTGCCCAATCCCAGAAGATGCTTTAAATGCCAATGATACGGCCATGGCATGCAGAGTTGCCGTGGCCGTCAAACATGTGCAAGGTGTGCCTCGATTGACCCACCCATCCGATGACTGTGAAGCTGCACCACATTGCGTGAACTGCGAAGGGGACCATGCAGCATATTTCAGGTCATGTCAGGCCTGGAAAAATGGAAAGGAAATCATAAGCATAAAAACTAAGGAAAACATCAGCTTCAAAGAAGCGCGGAAGCGATTTCATGCGGATCGAGACACTTTATCTTTCTCTGCTAAGACAAACTTTGCCGATGTGGTGCGCGGGGGTGGCACACAACACTGGACTCCCGCCATTGCCCAGGCAACGCCTGAAGCAAGGCTATCTGCCCCCAGGCAGACGCAGCGAAAGCTGCCCTGCCATCTCTAAAAGAGGGCCCGCCGGCACAGCAGTCTGCAGCCCTCAAGGCCTCTCTCCAACAGGAAAGGCCTGAAACACCCACACTCACGGTTTCGCGGAGTTTCAAGGCCTTAAGGGAGGCTATGGACACAACTCCAAGTTCGCCCCCACTGCCGCGGAGACACAACTCCCTTGAAAAAAAAAAAAAAGAAAAAGAACACAATCATGGCTCCTGAAAGTCAAGTAACCTAAGACCTTTTAATCACGTCCTCCAAAATAACTAAATGTGGCGTTCCTAATACTTTGCAACTGCGGAGGACTAACCAAAATCTAAAGTGACATAAAAGATATTTTAAACTCGTTTTCTCCTGTGGTTTTATGCTTGCAAGAGGCGAACTTAGGACATCACCATACAAACATTTAAAAAAATACGAAGTCTTTCACCGCGACCGCGAGCAAGGCAATAGACTCTTGGGAGGAGTTGCAATTATAATAAAAAGTGGTGTTGCTACTCGTGAAATCAAGCTTCAAATCAAATACGAAGGAATAGCGGTCACTGTTCTTGATTTTAAAACAATTACCGTATGTCTTTATATTTCCAGCCACAGCTCAGTGCCACACTACATGATTTAGAGGGGCTTTTTCAGCAGCTACCAGAGCCATACCTGGTAGTAGGGGATTTTAATGCTCACTCATCTTTTTGGAGTAGTGAACAAACAGATTCTAGGGGCCACACTTTAGGAGATTTTATCCTATGCAATGATGTCTGCCTGGTAAATACAGGCAAACATGCCTTCTGCTCGCCAAGTACCAGAAAAATGAGCATTTTAGACTTATTTTATTGTTCACCATCTGTTTATACCAATGCTAGCTGGGATGTTCTAGATAACCCTTATGGGAACGACCATCTGCCTGTGATTATCAACCTGTAAACTACAAGAGCTCAAGCCCGTCATATTCGCCACGATGCTGAGAAGTCTTCCTGACAAAATTACATATCATCTATAAACATTTCTACCATATCGAAAGAAATGTGGGAGCAAGTTTGCAAACTTAGTGGCAGCTTCTCCCCCTTCACAATTCCTTTTCTGACAGCACCTGGTACACAAACAAGCATTGACAAACAAGCAGACATATTAGGTGAACATTTCTCGGAAGTTCCTCCTCATTACATGTCCTGCCCATGCCCATTCCTTTTTCTTGATTTTCCTGTCCAATCCCAGAAGATGCTTTAGATGCCAATGATACGGCCAGTCATTCTTAAAATACAAGGACACAGCCGAAAAGCCGACTTCCGACAACTGGTAGTACCAACAAGCCGTACAATAACTTAATTACACTTCAGGAAGTCAACAACGTACTGTATGCCAGTAAACAAACAGCTCCCGGACCAGATGAAATTCATTATGAAATGCTGACCCACCTTTCCGAAGCCGCTGTAGAAACACTTTTAAAAATTTTTAAAAAATATGGGCATCAGGACAAATACCAGAGACTTGGAAGAAAGCCTTGATTGTACCTTTCATAAAACCTGGAAAACCGCCAACCTCTGTTGGTAGTTACAGACCAATAGCGCTTACTAGTTGTCTCGCCAAAGCTTTTGAAAGTAGACTAAATATTAGGTTAATGTTCATTCTACAGTCCCAGAAACTTCTTGACGTCCACCAATGTGTCTTTAGAAAAGCATGCTCAACGGTAGATCATCTCGTTCGTGTTGAAGACACAATTCGAGATGCTTTTATACGTAAACAACAACACCGTCTTGCGGTCTTTTTCGATCTTGAGAAAGTCTATGATACCACATGGAGGTTCGAAATCTTACGCGACCTTGCAGACTTTGGCATCCGGGGCAGCATGCTCAGATGCCTTGGCGACTTTCTGTCAAACCACTCATTTCAAGTCCGTCTTGGTGCCACTTTGTCAGAGAACTTCATTCTAGAAAATGGTGTGCCACAAGGGTGTATTTTAAGTACAACTCTCTTCAATGTTAACATGAACTCCTTGGCCAAAATAATGCCAAAATCTATAATGTACTCAGTCTATGTAGATGACCTTCAAATAGCGTGCACATCCTCCAGCTTGTCAACATGTGAGAGACAGACACAACTAACATTAAACAAACTAACAATTTGAGTGGACAGAAACGGGTTCAAATTTTCACCACAGAAAACAGTTGTTCTCCTTTTCTCTGAGAAAAGTGGTTTACAGGTTGACCTCACCCTGCAGTTGAATGAAACAGCACTTCAAGTAAAACAGGAACATACATTTTTAGGCATAACTTTTGATCGAAAGCTTATGTTCCTACCTCACATAAATGCACTCAAGAAAAAAGCTTCCCAATCGTTAAATATACTCAAAGTGCTCTCACAAAAACATTGGGGATCTGATAGGACATACCTATTACATATTTACTGCTCCGTCGTATGCTCCTGCTTAGATTACGTTTGCATAGTTTATGGGTCTGCGAGACCATTGTACCTTAAGAAACTGGATCCAATACGAAACTTAGGCCTGCGTCTCCCAATTGGTGCATACAGAACATCCCCTGTAAGCAGTCTTTATGTAGAAGCTAATGAATAGCCCCTCGCAGACAGACGAACCATGCTTATGTGTTCTTACGTGCTGAAGATAAGATCCCTACTAAAACACCTCTGTTACTGCGTAGCTACGAAGTGTACATCCCAAACACTGTTTAGCAATGAACCCCAATCAATCAGACCGTTGCTGCTACACTTTGAAGACACGCGTCGGGAATTGGAAATATTGGATGCCCTACCTGAAATTGCTCCACGACACGATCCATTGCCACCGTGGTATAGCATTCCTGTTGTTTGTGACTTGGCATTAACACACTTTAGAAAAAAAAAAACACCACACGAACATATATTACAAGAATACCTTGCACTAAATGAAGAATACGCAAACCACACAGAATTCTACACGGACAGCTCATAAGCGGCAAGCCACGTAGGAAGTGGTGTAGTACAGGCTAACTGGAATAAAATAGTAAGGCTGCTGACTATCGCGTCTATTTTTACTGCCGAATGCTATGCTGTATGTGTAGCCGTAAGGAAAACAATGAGTGAGAATATCAAGGACAGCATAGTCTATGCTGGTTCTCTCAGTCTATTCATGGAGCTGCATTCCAGAAATGCCACTGCACCCTTAATTGGCAGTATCGTACACAACATAGAGAAAGTCACTACACAAGGATACACAATAATGTTCTGCTGGGTCACTAGTTACACAGGGACAGGGATAAGTGGCAATGAGAGAGCAGACACATGTGCCACACAAGCTCGGAGCAGTCAAATAAGGAAAGTGAACATTCCTCATAAAGACTGCATGAAGTTAGTATACAGTAAATTGAAAGACAAATGGCAGAAGGCATAGGAAATTGAATTGAAGAACAAACTACACTTGGTAAAGCCCATCTTAGGGGAATGGGAGTCGTGTAGGAACCAGCAACGTTTCATTGAAGTAATTTTGTGCAGTCTACACATCGGACAAACACATCACACACATAACATCTTGTTGACAAAACAAGGTAAACCTTTGTGTGAAACATGTGGAAGTGAGCTACAGTCAATCACGTTTTATTATTGTGCACAAAACTTGAAAAACTGCAAAAAATATATATATATATATATTTTTACCCCTTTTAACAATAAAAACATTCCCTTTCATCCAACATTGCTTTAAGGTGAAGATGCACTTGTAGATAAGTCATATGTTTTTAGCTTTTTAAGGGAAGCAGGCATCTTAGAAAAACTTTAAAATTCTTACGCTGTGCCTTACCACGTAGTGGAACACTTCAGCCAACTTCTCATGACTGAGAAGAAAGCTGAGGTCTTTACTTAATTTGTTGGGATCCTCGGGAGCCTTGCCCTGACAAGGACTCGCCGAGGTGGCCCAACGTCTTTAAAAGAAATGATACCCTGAGTTTGGCACATAATAACCTGAGTTGCTTATGCGCCACTAAACCCAATACAATACAATACGAATGTAACAAAGAGCAGCTGCCCAAGCCTGCACATTGTGTGTGTTCTATGGTAAAAAAAAACTATTTACTACAATGTTACCACGCTGCATAATTGGCTATAACAATTAAATCTGGCCATTGGATGTCTGCATTGAAAAGAAAAAGAACACAAAATCCAGGAAAATAAAGAAATAGAAATGCCAGCCGCTTCGCCACCCCTGTTGAGTGTAACAAAGGCCCCCCCCCCTTCTATTTTTTAGGAGGATTTGGCATTCTTTCAGAGTGCACACCCCATGGCCAAATTTAATTGTTTTAACTGATAAAGACGGCATGGGAGCTTTGTAGTAAGCAGTTTATTTTACCATAGAATGCATATAAAAGTTGACAGTGCATCAGCTGCTAATTATTCTGACATATTGATATGACATATGAAATATATCTGACATATTGTTAAGGCCGGTATTGTTATAAGTGGGTTCGACTGTAGACCTAGCTGTCCTGCTGCGACTGAATGAATGCTGCAGAACTTTTTCAGAAATGATTTCGTTTCTACAATAAGTCAACGAAAACTGGCATGGGGGACCATTGCTGTATTGATCTTGTGCGATTCTTGTCCCGGCCAAGTTTGATCCAACGTGCTGCATACAAAGTTCTGGCAGTCATTAGCTGATGTTTCTGCATTTAGTGGAATGCTGCATTAAATTAGGTGCTTAAAACATTTTCTCACTAATTAAGTGCTTCTATATGATGCCTGACCTTACATGTGTATTTGCTGTGTTCACCAACCGCCCACCAACCATTTGTAATTAACCCCTTTTCCTGCTGACTACAAGTTGCACCTTTGTATAAGTCACATTCCCCACTTTTTTTGCGGCTGTGTAAATTGACCTATTCAACTCTGTGGGCATGATCAAACGCAGTAAAGCATGCTTGTACACTCATTGCAAAGATGCTGCCTTACCTATTTCAGGGCACTACATTTCTGTGAACGAAATTTTTATGGGCCACATCCGAGCTAATTACAGCAAGAACCTCAACCAGCACTCCTCTCGGGTGCAGAAAACGAACATTTATTGCACTTCACTCAAAGCCATTGAAGGCCTCATCTTTCCACACAGTTAAAAAGTTCAGCTACTTCGGCTGGCTACATTGCTGAGTCACCGTCGTTGAACTCTGCATAACTTTTATAAGACATCATAGGTCTGTAGCTGACATTGCTTCTGCAGCATGGCGTGCTCAGAAAATGGAAAGCAACTCTCATATCGACTGTGCGTGTGCAAGCGTGCATGGTTTTATGCATATAGAAGTTGCATTGTTGTACAAGCTGCACCGACAAAAATTTGAGGGGAAACTGCGACTTATAGTGCAGAAACCATAGTGTTATGTTGCTGAGCAGAAGCATCAATTATCTTTTCAGATGCGCATGGGTGTTCAGTATTGCTCGCCAAGAACAACTGGTGCTGGCAGTGACATATTGCTGTAGTGCATTTGAGCACTGCTGAGTACTGAGTGTTTATTTTAATACTGCATTTGCTTTAGTGGCTAGCATTGCAGCACATTGTAAAACTTGAGGCTTAGTCTGCTCCAAAGATGTGGATCTGTATCATAAATGGCGGTCTTTCTCAAAAGAACTAAGACCAGAGCAGTGGTGCACATTCTGGCATGGTGGTTTTTTTGAAGAGTCTGTATGCTGCACTTTGGCAGGCAAAATCAAGCTCCCAGGTCAATGTAGAATGCTCTGAGACACTTTATCTATAGGCAAACTTTTATCTGTAAGGCACTCTCAATCTCGCCAAGTTTGAGTGCACAAACTTATGGATGGCAACTTGCAATTTTTCTTTCCTTACTTTCATTACTGCAGAATGTTGCCCAGAAGCGGAAGAAGCCATCGTCGAAGAGGGCGAAATCGTTCAAGAAGCACAACGACCACATGGGAGACATTCTAGAAGATTACACTGACAAGTAGATTTTATACATGTTAGGAGTGTACATATGCGTTGTAAATTTTCATGTAACAATTCTGTGAAGGAGGGCTGTAACATAATGTACTGTCATTCATAACAAGCAGCTAGTAAAACAAAGGTTGCCGGCTGCTGCTGAGATGCACCATGGCACGCTGAAGTTAGGGATGTTTGACATTAAACCGAAAGGTGCTCCCAGCTGAACTGTGTTGATCTGTCTTTTCTTTGTATATTCTTAAGCTATGATTTCTCGATAAAAAGTTTCCTTTCTGTTCTATCCGTGTAAATTTATTAAACGCAAGAGAATTTCTTTGACTACTCTACCCCACTTTGGTTTGCCTATCTGGCTTTAATACGATCAGAGGTTGGCATCGCTGCCCAGGCGCATATTCTCTGGAGTGGCACATAAAGGATTAAAGGGACACTAAAGAAAAAATGTTAAGTCAAGGCAGATTGAAAGATTAGGCTCTGTAATATAGTGAATTCATCATTTGTAGTCAGAACAGAGCTTTTGCTAGCAAGAAAATTTTGAAAATATAAAAATGGAGCAGCGCCACTTATTCTGGAGTACAATATTTCTTCTTTGTCGTCGGCACTGGCTGATTCACAGAGAGTGGCAGAGAGAGAGGTCACGTCGGGGCTATGTCAACTCGCCCGATTTGATGCAAGCGATTCAAATTGAGGAGCAGCAGCAGGACCATTGGTGGCAATTTTCTTTGCAACAAGTTCTTATATTGGCACCCAGAAAACAATGATACTTCTAAATTGATAAACTCTGCTTAATATTTTCCTTTAGTGTCCCTTCAAGTGGCTAACTGCTGCAAAATTTTTTCATAGCTTAAAAAAATTATTTTTAGTAATAGTGAAGCTACAGAGAAAGCTTCTTGAAAATTTTGTGAAAATTTATAGGGGTTCATCAGAGAGAACTTGCACAAGTCCGTTTTACATAATGAAACTAGACAAATCACCACCGTCACAGTACATCAGAAGTGATGTTGAATCCCAGACTTTGCCTGTATCAAACCAATATGCCTGCTCTTTGCTTCAGACGCATAGTGTATGCCACATACAGCTGCACTTCAAAGACACCTTCCCATTATTTGAAAGCCAATTTTGGTACAGCTACCAGTGTGCCGCATGCTGTTCTGGGATAGATTTTGGATCCAATTTATCTTTATAGTTGCACAGGTACTAATAGGGGTGTACTGCTACAAATTATATAAAAGTACACGAAAAAAACTCAGACCTCGATATAACAAAATTACTGATATCACAAAGTAACATTCCCCTTGAAATCCCCATGAAGATCCATGCACTTAAAACCTAGTTTTAACTGAGTGACATTGTCCTGCCAAGAGAGATAACGAATTAGATTCGTCTCCGAAACCAAAAAATACCCGACCGTTGTGCGCCGATTGTGTCGCCTTGCACGGGGTTCAGAAGTCGTTCGCCACGGCAGTTCAAAAACGCACACATTGAATACATCATCGAGCAACACTGGTCTTTTTCACAACACTGGCCTCTTGTGCATGCCTGGCTGTACAAGTCATGCCACGCTGTGCACCTGTGGCAGTGTGAAAGATAAATGCATTCACTTATATGCGCAGGCAGGCGCAGTGGGGCGTGGCCTCCGCAATCTCCCCAGTGCAATTACAGGGGCATGCTTGGGGGTCACTCACAAGTCACGCCATGCTGTGCGGCTACGTGCAGCGGAGCGAAAAATTGGTGCACATTTCTCTTTCTCTACGGTGCATGCAGCCGCACCTGGGCCTGGCCTCAGATACCTCCAGGCGCAATCTCGGGGGTCATGCGCAGGTTGTGCGTTCACCCTCAAATAACCGTCTCGTTTCTCCCTTTCCCTGCGGCGCGCCACCTGGGATAGCAACTGAGCGTAGCCTCAGAGATTGCACAGGCATTGGTGCAATCTCAGAGGCCACGCCACCTGGGCTAGCAACTGAGCGTAGCCTCGGAGATTGCACTGGCATCGGTGCAATCTCGGAGGCCACGCCACCTGGGCTAGCAACTGAGCATTGCCTCAGAGATTGTGCTGGCATCCGTGCAATCTCGGAGGCCACGCCACCTGGGCTAGCAACTGAGCGTTGCCTCAGAGATTGCACTGGCATCGGTGCAATTTCGGAGGCCACGCCACCTGGGCTAGCAACTGAGCGTGGCCTCAGAGATTGCACTGGCATCGGTGCAATCTCGGAGGCCACGAGCTGGCCAAGCCAAGCCGCCGTGGCGAAGTCCACTTGCTTCCTCTTTCACACTTGGAATGAGACGCTTGTCTTGAACGCACAGCAGAGCGCTACGTTGTGTGCCACGTACTGCTCAACTGCAACAAGCCAAGTGGAAAGTGGGTGTGAGAGATCATCACAATGGAACAGAAGGCAGCTATCTACACGCTGTCGCGTCATACGCTAAGTCGCATGTTGCACACACAGGTTCTTTTCTCTTATTCAAATTTCATCGCATGTGTGGCCCTGTAGCGGTTCCGCAGTCTGCAAAGCCGTCTTATTTCCGTGTTTACAACTGTGCACCTCATTGGGCATATATTGCAATAAACTATAATAACAGATGTAACAAAGTAATTTCGCTGTCCATTCAACTTTGTTGTAACGAGATTGAGTACAGTATCATATTTAGCATGTAGTATCGTATAGCATTTTGATAGCATGGAGAGGCTTGGACATTGCTGTGCTGAAGAATAATCTACCACAATCAATACCCACTGGAGAAAAAAATATTTCTGTGCCAGCACCTGTTCGGTTGCATCCAAGAAATAATGTTGGAGTCTTCTGATATTAGGTCTATTCGATTCAGCCAAGTTTCTCTGCACCTTCTGCACCTATTCACGATGCACTGCACCTAGACCCTCGATTCCCCAAGGTGCAGCAGTGCACCCTGCACCCCCGTGCTCGATTGAACGGGGTGCAATGCAAGGTGCCGCCGCGGTGCACTGCACCCTTGAACCTTGCAGCGGGTGGGTGCAGCCCGGCACCCCTTGCACTTTTTGTTTGAGGTGCCGTGCACCTTTTCCTGAATCGAACAAACCTACTAGGAACAAAATTGTTCCTAGCACCATGTACTAATTAAACAGCACACTCCAAGATTTCTTTATGTTGGGACTTGATGATATTGTCATGTCCGACAGGGCAGCCATTCAAGAACTTGACAGATGCGTCCGGCCTTCACACCTCGACACAACGAACACAATATATAGCAAAGTTATAGCAATTATAGCAAGTTATAGCAAATTATCAAATATAACGAAGCAAATCTAATATTCTCATATTTCTTCCTCCAATATTGGCATGCATGCGTAAACGAATAACAAGGTTCGACTGTCACGTTTCAAGGCAGAAAGTTCTGTAAAGATTTCTGTTGCACGTCTGATGCCCAGTGAAAGCCAGTCAGAGGTTCAATAAATCCTCTCGAAGAAAATCGAACATCACTTCAGCACGTGCCAGCTGCGTTCACAGTGCTGTCATATATGCTACTGCTATCGCTGCAGCAGCATCCTGCAACTCTGATTATCATAATGTGATCAAAATATATTGATTGTAGCGGCTGCGAGCAGGCCACAATATGCAGGCAAGAGCGAGTGCATCTTTGAACCAGTTTCTCCCTCCCCATCTCCTCTCCATTGGTGGACAGCGGAGATAGGGGGGAGAGAGAAACCAGTTTGGAGCAGCGAAATTCCTTTAGGTGGCGTTTCGAGGTGCGCTCGCGGCTCACTCTTGCCTGCACGTTGTGGCCTACTTGCGGCCGCTACATGGTAATCCTATATTGATCAGATATTTATAATCGTATACATCAAATGCGCACAAAGGTTTGAAGACTGAAAAATTGCAACCTGTTTTCAGCCTGGCACTCCCTCTAATTCATGGTCCAAATGACTGCCAATGATGTAAACAGTATCGTGAAGTGCCTGTTGTGGTTCTGGAGGCAATTGTTGATTGAACACAGGTGCCCCTCACTGCAAGTCTCTTCGCTTCAAGAATATAAAATGAAAGTGGTAAAATACAGCACTGCATATGAAAAGAGTAAGAGGCATACGCCACAGGAGAGAAAACACTTTATTGTAAGGTAAAGGTGTGGTACTGCCAGAGCCCTCACTGTAATGCCCGACTGACGAATGTCTGCTCTGATGAAGTCCAGGTACTGTTGGCCGTTGAGGCTGGTGGCTAGAGTTAACCAAGTGGCTGAAGTAGTCACAGTTGGGTAGGGTTGGAGAGGGGTGAAAGTGGGGTACAGGATGCATTTCCAGAGTACATCGAAGGTAAGGGGTATAACATCCGCAGCTGGAGCAGGGTGAAGGGCTTTCCATGAGTGGGCCATGGAGCGCATGTATGCGGGCAGAAGGTAATAGCGTGTCAGTCTGAACCTGGCATATGAGCACGCCTTGTCCACGAATGAGACCTGCATGGTTAGGGAACTTCATCTGCAGATAGCACCTCATTAGCATTTAAGTGTGCGATGGCACCTGCGTCTTGCACTTTTACAAGCCCAATTTGCATGGAAGGGTCTGTAATGTTTTCAGAATTATAGGGCGATCGGAAAAAGCAAATTTCAAAGAGATAAGAAAATAATTTTTGTTGAATTTAAGAGCCGGCGACTAAAAAGAAGATACGGTTACCATGTCAGCGATATCTTCACACTGGCGTTACGAAGCGAGGCTACAGATGTAAAATTTCATGAAATTTTGAGGGGGTGTGAAAAATTTTTTTTTGCATGTTTTTTTTCCGGAAAAATACAATAGAAAAAGAAAAGCTGTTGCGCACAGAGCTATGAAAAACCCAACACACTTATTTCTCTAACACTGAAAAGAATAGTTACATTATTGTGCATCACAAAAGGCCCAGCAGAATTCTTGGGTTTAAAATCTAAGCATGATTTCATGTCAAGGCATTAGTTTCTCATCAAAGCGTAAAGACCGACATTTGTATTGATCTGTGTCCGATTCCTTTCCGCTGAACGAGTCAACGCTTCGCTGTGCAGTGAACGAAGCCTTCCAGAGATTGAGGTTCGAGTGCACCTACACAAGTTTTTGAATGCTGTCCCCTGGGAGCCTATTGCATAGCTTGGTGTGCACATTTTCAAACTCGGACCAGTTTCTTTCACATGCCATAGATGAAGGGGGAATCTGTAGTACGCAACAGGCGATGGGGCTCAAGGGTTGGTGGAAGCAAAGTCTTTGCCTCCACGATAATGGATCCAGGTGCTTCACAGACTCCCAAACTCCTTCTTTTGACCAAACTTTTATATACACCGAGAGGAGTCGTATCGCAACAGCAGAATTCTGCAGGGAAGCTCTGTCTTTTTTTTCTCTTTTTTTTGAACTTTATCCTGGTTGAAAAAAAAAGCGATAAAATACAGCTTTTTTTCCCCCCGAAATTTTCAATGCTTTTTTCAACCACTTACATCTCTAAGCAAGGTCAGCAATGCTTTCAAGTCCATTCCGCCCCTGCAGCTGATAGCGTCGCCCGAAGTGGGACAACACTTAAGGCAGCGGGGAGTGAACGCATTGTCTGCCTCTCGCTTCAATGCGTCTGAAGCTTGAGATTATGCAACCTCCAGTGCTAAACACGCGGGAAGACTGCGCAGATGAAGCCACGGCCATCTCAGCTATGTCTCAGTCTGCTCAGTCTTTACACCCATCTCATATTACTTCCAACATAGGGCGCGCAAGCTGCAACTGCGCTGACAGCCGTGCGGCCGAGGTAAACTCACGGACAACTTTCTGTGGCTGTGAAAGGAAAGCTATGGAGGCAAAGCACGTAAAAGTAAGAGCGCTTCTGAAAAGAGTCCCACGTTTTAATCCACGCGAGGTTAGGCTTAGGAAGAGAAAACATAAACACCTTAATAGCAACAGTTAAATAACAGAACACTAACAGAATGGACAACTGGGCTAGTTAAGTGATATGCTTGCATCTTGAAACTGTAAAAGCGCACAAAGATGAGACCGAAGAGAGTGGACAGGAAGAGGTGCTTTGTCTTATCCACTCTCTTCAACAGTTGTAAAAGGCTGCTGTAGTGGGGCCTGCCAATTGCAGAAGTAGCTGCTTTGTTTAGCTTAACGTAAACTTAATGTAAAACTCGGTATATGCCATTTCTCAATTATTCTGTCATCATATAAGCTTCAACCATTTCTTTCTGTTTAGGATTGAATTAGGTTCAGGCACATACAAAGCATACTAGTTCAAACTCTGCTTCAGGCAAAGTTTCGTTTTAGGTGTGGTTTTCCGAATCGGTTCTGTTTGGCTACCTGCAATAGACAGGAAGTGCTTCCATGGATGCTTTCATACAGGTTCTTGTGAGGAGAGAGAGAGAGACAGCTAAAATTTGTAGCAAGTTTTATTATTCTTTGGGCAAGTATGCACTATTTACAAAACATACAGGACTCTGCAATGAGCGTGCTATTCTCCATGGGGTGCAGCAGCAACAAAATATCTATATGGTGCAGGCAATTTATCTCTACAGATCACCAATTCATTGGCCACAAACAATACTACATATGACATTTAATACAGTTGTGTATTGAACTGTATACAGCACGAGCCATAGGTTTATGGTGAACTGCCTTTCCAATGCACGAAAGCTTGGCACTAGTCCACTCATCAGTAGGCAATGAACTCACACATACACATACAAAAACCTACAAATGCAGTTATGATTTCAACACAATTGCCAAATGCCATTTCCGCTGCAGCACAACGTGCTGTTACGGATTCCTACGGTTAAAGTGTTTCTATACAATATGCACCATCGTTGGAAAAAACGATTGAGATCCACTTTTTAAACTGAACACTCGTATTCAAGAGCGATGATAAACTGCTATTCCGACAGTCTGTCTGTGATGTACAGGCACATGCACCCCTACGCAACACAGCTCTACAAAATACTTGGTGTAAAGAACCATTCCATAAAAAAATTCAAAATATGTATCGTGTTATGCACATTTACAGTCAAGTCTTAAATGTCAGCATCTGCTAAAAAATGTGACGACACGTTCACGTCATGTTATCTGAGAAACAGTCCACAGCAATTGGTACGTATGTGTTTGTAAGAAGTGCCACTCGTGTTGATGCATGTGCGCGATTCACTCCAAAGATTCTTGTTGTATAATATATGTGGTGTAAAGTGCCAGTCTGTAAAAAAGCTACAAAATTTTTTTTTCTTGTGTGCTTCCAGTCCCCAAAAGACTTGCCACCTTAAAAATGTAGGCACAAATGCAAGCAAGCTGCATGTGGAACCCTGCAGATTAAAAAAAAAAAAAGAGTTGGCAACATTGATTAATGTATGCTTGCAACAGATCTAGTTGCACTCTAGTCAATTGCAGACACTTACTCGGCATATTGCAGAGGCCAATATGACGTGTGAATGGCACTGACTTATCTTGAGCAAACATTTGCGTTGGAAGTCATACCAGATGCATACAATAAAGCACAAAAACCTTGAGCAGGTCTGGAATACTCAATATAGCAAAGTGCATTGAGTTCTTTTTGTTCTTTCAAAAATGATTAAGTGAAGATAATGTGGCCCTCACCACCAGTCAGTTTTCACCACCACAGAGCATAACTTTTACCTTATTGCAACATTGCACAAATGATGCTGGGCACTGAATGAGACTGATTTTAATTTCTCCCATACTGGAGCTGCGAGCATGTGAAACAGTGGTAACATGTTAAAACAACTTGCCCATGCCTACCTTGCGGCACATTCCATAGAAAGAAAGAAAAAAGGAAAGAGGGAGAGGGCTACTGAAACTTTGCTCTTGTTTCCCCGCAATCACATAGTGAATTCATAGTACCTGCAAAGTTTAGTTACAACGAGAAAATACAACTGTCGAGAGCCTCTAGACAAGTGAATCTGCTGAAAATGAGCTGCCCAATTTACACCTCTTGCTGTCTCATACTGGCCAATATCAACTTGTCAATCACAGGAAACACACCTGTGTATAGTATACCACAATGAAGCGAATTTTACGGCATAGTCGGCGTCGAAAGATTACACAATGAAAGTAGTTACACAACAAAGTCAAATTTGAGTCCAGTTTTAGCTTGCAGCCTGTAAAACAGCACAACGCTGCTTGTCGTTTACGCCAGAACTGGTAGCGGATCTGAAATAAACACTGCGTACCCAAGCTTGGGAAATATTTCTTTTTTTTTTTTTTTTTGAGATCCTGTGCCTCGTAAACTTTTGATGTCGATTGTACACAAGCAGGCCTGGAGTGCACGGCCTACAAAGTGACCACAGTGCCCGATGTGCTGACCGCTTCCTTGTGTCTTGCCCACAGTGGATAGATGTACGTGTACTTCGTTGCATGCTTAATAAATGGCAGGCATAGCAACTGATCGCCAATATTGCTTTACGACTGCCTTAAAGCCAGTCTTCAGTGAATATGCTTGTAGAACCTCATATTGTGGTCTTGTGTATGAAGTCTGCCAAACAGGATCCTCTTTCTGAACATTATAGCAAAACAGCTGCAATTTCAACTGCACTAGACTGGTTGCCGCCGACAACTGCACTGGCAAAATGGGGGCTTGCAGTTCTACCTGACAGCAAAGTGGAATGTCTTAAGAATAACTCTTCACATTATTGTTTATGTGACGTTGATCGCTAACACAGTAACATTCGCCAAAAGTATATACACATACACACGAACACATATATATTTTTATGGAAAATTCACATGCTTGATACTATTACTACTACTAGTAGTACTACAGAAAAAAAAGACAATAAATACATTTTCCCCTATGATGAGTCTGTGGCGGCGAGTTTACTTAACAAGCAAACACAGAGGAACATGGCTGCCCTTTTGAACTTGCTGTTGTGGCACATCTACATAGGAAACAAAATCTGCCATGTTTCAGTCAAAGTTTTGCCAATACAACAACATCCTTCAAGAGAACTGCAAACCGGTCTGCAAGCATGAAAAATCAATGGCCCCTACATCAAAGTTAATTTTTAGAAGAAAGGTATGATCACTACTAAGGTTATTTCAGAGCTCTGTTCTGATCAGGCATAATATAAAGGAAAAAGGATTTTGTTCACCAATAGAAAGTAGGAATGTAAATTGGACCACGGTCATTGAAGCAGCAGCACTTCAACATCACTGCTACCAATATGCCATGCCGCGACCTCATAATATGTAAGAACCCTTGTTCTTATTCGTCGAATGTCAACTATGGTATGCCACATTAGAGTCCCTCCCAGCAAAGTAACATTTTCAGACACTTCACTATCTTTAAAATAACCAAACATATGGCCTACCTTGCTGGGATAGTATTGCAGCAATATGCCTCATAGCAAACTGCAGTTCACCACAATGCTACAGTACTGCGGCATGATGCAGTAGTACTACAATGCTCTTCCCTGCAGAACCGCAGTAATGTTCCTTATAGCACTACACCTAGCACTACACTGAAGTACTATACTTTGTGGCACATTGCTGTAATACTGTGCTTTGAAGCCTACTAATCCAGCCAAGTCCATTTGTAACCATTTGGCTTATAGTGTATGCTCGGTTATTACAAAGACAGCCCAGCAACACTTGTTTGATGCCAAGCTGTGGCATTAAAGACAGCCCGACAGTGAGAATTTGCATGCTGGAAGCACCTTTGTGTCTCAGATGTACTGAACACGTGCAAACTGACTTGATTAGAATGAATGCACCAGCCCCTTCTACTTATGCGTCACAGTCACTCTGGACACTACACGTCCAATTTCACTCTTCATTACTCTTGGATTTCATTCTGGCGTCAATGACCAGGCTACACATGGCAAGTGGAGGTACACTTTCTTTTGAGAGGTTCGCTATCAAAGTGATAAGAACCTGAATCAGACAGACACTTAGGTTTTGCCTAGTTTCCAGCCCCCTTGATCCAATGGCTCAATTCCATCCTTTTCAAACTTATTGATAAGGTTTGTGCCAAAGTGCCTGGTTGTCTATTATCTTCAGTCTGCTTATCACATGCATGACACCAGCGAAGATGTGTTCATCTGTGACTTACACAGTAAACTGCAAAAAGAACTGGAGGTGTTGGTGAATGCGAGCACCACTGCTATATGCCTTTTTGCTTCACACACACACACACACACACACACACACACACACACACACACACACACACACACACACACACACACACACACACACAAATTTGTGTGCACTTCTGCATTATTGATTTGCTATTTCAAAATGAAATTTTGTCAGTTTTGACCTGGCTTTGTCAAGTCCACCTCATGATGCCAGGTAAAATCAAAATAAGGCCCATATAGGCCATTTCGGTGTGATGATCACACTCGTTACATGTAAGTTCAACTGACTCGCATCTTTCATGCATATAGGTAGGGACTGGCACAAAAACAAACCTTGGGCAGCTACTATACATAAATCACACGGTATCTTGGTTAGCGTCAGTTTAACGAGTCTGTGCAAAACACACCAATGAAGCTCTACTGGACCATATTTGCTGTTTCGAAGAGAGAAAAAATGGGCTAATTAAAGCAGAAAGTGCATGCTATGAATAGCCCACGGTACACTACAAAAAACAACTTAGAAATACCACTACACTAAGTCATGACTGGGCCCTCCCTGCCAGTGCATAACGTTGGCTCATTGCCAACTTTAATACAAGATTACCTGCCACATTTATAAAACAAGAGCAAAGCTCAAGATTCACTCGGGTCGTGAGGTTTCCTCCTCATTCGCGGATGACATCGTGGGAAGTTCCATGCTGCACGCCATAGTGGAATGATTGGCCGTAGGTATCCATGAGCTGTCGACGTGATACAGAGGCACCCATGGCAGCTGTCAGGTGCGCTGGAACTCTCTCTCAAACCAGCGATGAGCATTCTGTGTTGTCTCGGTATTCTATAACTGCCCGAGCAGTTCCTTTTGGCCACTGTGGCCAGGGTTATGCGCAACGCGGCAATGCGCAGGATCCAGACTTGCCAGTAGGAGCACCGCAGTCACACTTTTGTTTCAGACAGGGGTAACTGCAATGTGACAGCTTCGCAGTATGGTGGCGGAGGGTCTTCTTGAGATGATGATGGCCTCTGTGCAAGAAAATGATGGCAGAGAAAAAGCAACACACAGGCATTGTAAGTCAAATTCACAATAGTAACTAGTATACACAACAGTACACATGATGCAGTAGTATCTTTGCAACATGGTCGTAGCTGATACAGACTTTGGTTTATTAAACATATTGTGCAAGTTACGCCCAAAATGCACAAAGTTCATTTTGTCACACTTGAGGACGTGTAGTTTCTCTTGTGAGCCACAATGGATTACATAAATGGCCAACGGCTAAATGGTGTTATGGGTTTCAGCAGATCCCCCTTTTTTTTCTTTGTACTTTAGCACTATCACCTCAGGCAATAAGTAATATTTATTTGCAGTCTGTTGAAAGCTGCAGTGTCTTCTCATAATGACAAAGAGGGTATAGCTGTCCTGCTCGCTTGGAAATCATAGCGAGGTGTGCTAGTTTGCGCAAGCAAGTTTGCTGTCCAAGACGATGATGTCCGAGACAAGATGATGTATTCCACAGCCTCTGAAATAATTAACAGATTGTGGTTCTGGGCGCATCACTTCTACATGAGCACCTCTTACTGGATGTGGAACTGCAAATTGGACACACTGCGGTCGCACAGGAGCTATGCCCACAGAAAATAATTCTAGAACTGTTTTGCATACATTTACTGAATGGCCATTTGTAAAGCTCTGTCTAGCGAAGTGCAATTGAGTTCTGAAGCATACTGTGGTCATGATGCGGGATGACCAGTTCTACAGCTTTCCGCTGAAGGAAGGTTGTATGGCCAGACAGTAATGGTAATGAAATTCAGAAGCATGGCAAAGGGAGCGAGTTAGGAGGATTCCATATTTAGCAGCGCTCACGAGATCAAACAGAGACAAACATAAGCACTGCAGTTTTATCAGAAGATATGTGGAATAAACAAAATTGAAGTCACAAAACTTGAGCGGAAAAGGGAAATGTGATTGCGCAGTTCACGAGCTCACTGATGTGAATAGCATTGCCAAATGCAGCCGACTCGTTATTTAGACCCTGAAGGGATCGACAAAACTGAATTCTATGGCCGGTTGAATTAAACAAAGTTCAGAAAACACGCCAGAACATACCAATGATTCATTTGGCAGTACTTTCTTGAGTTTAAGATACATCCGAATCAAACACGTGCCCACTTTCTAGGCGTCCAAAATAGAAATTACTTAAAGCTCCTAACCAAAGCAGAAATTAAACGCGCACCGGATTCTTTAGAATGGCGGTCGGTTTTTCTAAAGTCAGCTTCACCGCATGATATTTAAAGTCAGCTTCGTCGCAGTACAGTTATGTTATGCGGTGAAGCGTACAAACGTAGCGAAGGCGGTTTTGGTTCGACTTTTCGGCCCAAATGCCTTGGAAAACAAAAGGCGCCCGTTAGAATTTGGTAAGTAATGTAACCATACATAGTGAGCTACTGTTATTGCTTGAGAATCTTCCTAGGGCGGGCCGGAAATAGGCGTTTTCGACGCGAGGTGATGCGTGTTCAAAGCATTCACTGTCCCCTAAGCTCCGCCGAGACAGACACTGCCACCGAAACGGTCGTTATTGGGGTCACCATAGGGGTCAGGCACATGCGTGAAGACAAGTCAAGTGTGAATAGGGCCAATATAACGATCATTCGGGCCCATAGAAATGCATGCGCGCCGGCTGGTACATTAGATTGGGATCGAAGTAACCGAAATATCGAATTAACCAGAGTCGAAATCAAGTTTATTTCCAACAACACCGAGTCGGAGGTTCTTGGGTGAAAAGATGTCACAGACATCTTGAGAGTGCCCAAGGACCCATTAAATAGCAGCAGACACATAACAAAAATAATCGTCTGAAACACTGTACAAAAATGTAGGCATGAAATATAATTCACGCAACGCAACCCTTTTAGTGCACAAAATAATTGCATGTAATACACATGCCACACAATTCTTGTAAACACTTGTGCAAAGGCAACAAAAATAATTTTATGCATGAAATGAAATATATATCAAGATAGCAAAAGAAAGATGTTGTTCGAGTGGTTCTTACATATTTAAAAGCATATTTCGCACATGTTTCTTGAATTTACATTCTGGCAGTTCGAATCTGGTACAAGTTAAGAATTTGTTCAGTATTGCTGGTATCTGGTATTGAAGAAGACATTCTCTATAGCTTGTAAGAGAAAAAGGAACTAGTATGGATTGATTTCGGAGAGTATCAACGGGAAGTAACGACATTAACCATATAAGGACATGTTCATTAAGTATTGGCAGCTTAACTGAAGGAGAAATCACACTTTTGGTCAATTCATGATCGTTTATTAACTTATGCTTTAGTGCTGGCCGTGTTATTGTGCTTTTGCCATCACCCCCTTCTTGCTCATTTAATTTTGCATATTCCATTTACCTTCGAATGAAACTTCAGCTGCCGAACAGTACATCTGCATGTTCATGATTATATTGCGCTTAGTGTTACACTGACATACGTCCACGTCTTGTCTCTTATGTTCGACAGCGTAACACTAAGTGCAATGTAATCATGAAAAAATCACTGCAGCCAATGCCGACAACAGAGTGATCGTAAGAGAGCAGCGTTGACATTCCTGTACCATTTGCCCCGAGTGAATAGACCCCACTGCTTGCATTGATTAAGGCAATTAGTGTCTGTAGCAGGGGGAATCGTCTTCACAGAGGCTGGTATCAAAATATGACAACCTTATTTTGCCAGACAAACTAGTAAAAGACTTCCTTGTGGTCATCCACCATGTGGCTCACATTTTTGAAACACGGGCACTATTTTAAACAGGGTGCTTTGAAACCAGGTAGTCTATGGCATGTAACATTTAACGCCACATCTACAGATGCCCGTAAAGGCATCCTTGCGAAGAGCTGAAGCAAAGTTAATCACTCTAGCAGCAAAAATGGCAATAAAATTATGAGAGTAGCGAAAAAAGTGCTGCCTCAAAGGATTAAACCATGTGACTTGCACTTTGTGCCAGATATAAATGCTGTTGTATTAGGTTATTTGCAGAGGTTATACGAAGTGATGAGTTACACGCATGAAAATATACTTCATGGAACTGGCACCAGTCTTGCATTCCTTGTTCTTATGAATTTGCCCTACTTTTGCTTCAAGCTCCGATGTCCTGATGGCATCTTTTTCTCAAGATTTCTTCGGCAATAATGCTCTTACTGAAGTCGTGTTTTTCACCTACCTTTAGTGATACTGCTGCTTCATACGAAGGCAACGTGTCGGAACTCCAGGAGTCCTGAGTCCGGACAGGTGCGTGCTCTCGTGTCGCTCTTGAATTAGCGCTGCCACTGCTTTGTAAACTGCTCAAGAAGCCACTACTGTTGGCTCTGCATGCGTGGAAACAGAGAGAGAAAGAGAAAAAAAAAAAGAATGCTTCCAACGTCATTTGCATTAGAAAAAACACAGTGCGTCTGGGCTACAGATTGCACGCAACTACATGGCCTTATTTGGCCTACTTGAGCTAAGTGGATGGCAATCAGTTACCAAAGTGGTGTCAGCGGAAGGAGTCCGCCTTTACAATTTTGTTCAGAGCATGCATGGCCATCCAGAATACATGTTTTGGCACTTATCAATTGCGACTGAGTCAATAACCTTCAAGTCTGTCAAACTATGAGAATTTAAATATGTCTGTTGCCACTACACTGTTAACACAATGGTAATGGTTATTATTGCGTTAGCATTAGGAGTGTCAAAATGGAAAATATGCATGTGAAGTGTGGAAAAATGGTCACATGGCAAAGATATGTGTGTGTGCATGTATGCTCGCACGCATGCACGCACGCACGCACGCACGCACACACACACACACACACACACACACACACACACACACACACACACACACACACACACACACACACACACACACACACACACACACACACACACACACACACACACACACACACACACACACACACACAAACACACACCCCGTCAGTTGCACTTCACCCCTCAAAGAGGCAGAATGCGTGTCAAGTGAGCTCCTGAACAACACTTAGCAATGTAGTGAATGTGGTTTAAATAATGGATCTGGGACCTCAAAGAGGTCTGACATAATGTTAACACACCCCTCTCACATTTACCACTAAATTGCCACTAAATTTTTACTTAAATATTCTGTCACCAAACACTTGCGGTGCTGCTACCAAAATGCATTCTAATCACAGCAGCTGTTTTATTTTTCTCACCTCTGAGGAGTTCATTCATGACCAAACTTTTAGTCACATTATCATTGCGTTCATGCACTTTTTCTGACATAGGTGTGTATTTCTTTAAATGCCCTAAGCAACAATAAGGCTACACTATTTCTGCACAAGAAAATGGTGTGGTCTCCCACACATTAGTTAAATGCAACAAAATATGGGATGTTTTTTTAAACAATACATATTTTTTCATGATTACATTGCACTTAGCATTACACTGACGAACTTAAGGGACAAGACGTGGACGTACGTCAGTGTAACACTAAGCGCAATATAATCATGAACATCCGTTAACTAGCCCTGTTCATTGCTTTACTAAACATATATTTTATAAAAAGGCTACGACCGTGAGACACCTGTTGTCTTCACAGGCAGCCTGGGCTCTATGGCGAGGCAGAGATAGTTTGCCGCAGCCTAAGTTACTCTGAAATGACTAATTAAAAAAACAAATTAACTTGAGGGCAGTTGGTTTATATGGAAAATTTGTAGGACATCAGAATTTATGGCATACCAATTTTTTCAGGAATAAAAAAGAAAAATCCCATGCAAGTTGAGATATTCACCATTGAAATTGAAGGCCAAATACAGGCAATATTGAAACCGAGTGTGCCGGGAGCACAGAAAAAGGGGCCACTTTGTTACATCATACGGAAATACCCCCCAACGAGGGGAGTGATGAAATTTGAACGAGGGCACATTGCGGCAGAATTGTGTCAGGGAAAACGGCAAGTCATCTGCGGTGCAAAACTGGACCGTTTATCCTTCGCACGTGATGTCTGGTGCTTATTTGATTCCTTCTCACCTAAAGTGTAAAATAGGTGCAAGGCATTCTTTCATGCTGTGTGCATGCAGGAGACAGTGCCGTAATGGCTGCCCCTAGAAGTTTACGCTATTCAGCGAAGGAAAAGGTGGTAATGGCCCTGGCATGCACAGAAATGAATGGCAACTCTAGGCTAACCACGAGGTTGTACTCGTCTCGTAACACGGGTCTACCAACCACTGCAAATGCCACAATTTCTACAAGCAATTCCTCAAAGCTGGTTTCATATGCTAACTGGAGGCTTTAGAAAGGTGGTGTCGTGAAGGAAAATTTTGAGATTGCGGTTCTTGCAAAGAAGTTCTGTGGAAATTTGGTATGGGATATTCGGGGACTGAATAACTGCACATTCATTTTTTTTAATGAAAAGGTTTACATAAAAAGGCTAAACTAGTTAAACTATGAATATGTCATAGCTAAAACCTTCAAGCCAGCAGATACGTTGAACACAGTCGCTCGTTACCATAGTGCCCTGGGCCAGTGTAATGCAGTGCTTCTGTTCACATGATTCTATTCCTTTTTACCGCTCAAGACCAGCCAATCCTGGTAACAACTTAGGCAGAGTGCTACTCGGGGCCAGTGATGCAGCATAAGAAAGAAAAGAATTGGAATTGACTAATGAAGTATTCTGTCTCTATTTTCTTAAGTAACTCTCTTTTAACTAATTTTGAGGCAGGAGATTAATAATCATGGTAACATAATATGCATACCAAACCTCAATTTTTTTGATTTCGTGCCAAAAGCCCAACGTTAGTATGGCAGTGTGACATCACAAAGATGTCAATGCACTTCATCTCTTTTGCATGAACAGAAAGTTGCAAGGTTTTTATAAAGTTTAACATTTTAGGTGACTTCAGTGTTTGCCTTTAGTGTTGCATTTAATTCAGCCTGCAGATAATTTGAACAATTCTGAATGTTGGTATATTAAAAGCAAAGCTAATTTTGTGAATTATACATGACAGAGGACGGAGTTACGGCTTAGCAAAGCAATTTTCTTCCCCTGGGGCCATTAAACTAGCGACCTCTTGTCGCTAGTTTAGTACTAGTGTCAGAAATTGAACAGTGAAAGGTAAGTGTGTGCACGCATGCATGTACAGTCAAGAGCAAATGTCTAGAGACCACGGTATCAGCAAAAAACCTAAATTCCTTACAGCACAGCCGTGCAACATGAAATTGTCTTAATGCATTACACTGATCGAGGAGGTACGCATAGGCCTTGCCATTAGATTTCATACTTCATGCCTAGGCTGCAAAAAAGAAAAGATAATTTTGCGGCACCTATGGCCCTCAGAATTCTGACATGACTGTACATGCACCCATTCACAAAAACAGACTGCACACATCTTGGTCAAAAAGCAAGAACTTACCGTTTACAAAGTCGCCACAGGGCGAGGAAGCAGCAGAGCATGCTGGATAGTGCTACTGAAACGCCAACAGCCATGGGCAAAAGTATGTCTGGAGACACAGGAGCCAGCTTCACTGCAATGCAGAAAACAAGGCATGAAAGGCTCACAATAAAGCTGCAAGAGACGCACTTATCTGCTCACACAAGCAACTTTTAAAGTATGTTCAAGTTCACATGAACAGTGCTTGGCAGCTGAGAAATTCAGGGAAGTATCTGCTTGCAACAAGGAGAGCAGCACAGTCTTTGCCAAAAGAAATAGAACCACTAGGAACATGAGTGTCACCGAGTTATGGCGGCACTGCATGGCAACCCTGGTGCAAGAAGCTGAAGAGGGTGCCTCTACAGCTCCACATCATAGCAAAAGCATTTTCACTTACGTAGAGCACTGTGTAATACACGCTCATGTTGCTTTTGTCCCTCACATGCTTCTACATGTCTGTGCCTGTCTACACGCCCTCAGGCCTGCTTAGAGACACCAATGCCCATTACAGGAGCACTAAAAGAAAAGCCATGTCTTGCAGCCTTTCTTTGTGTCCTAGAGGTGACTAGATCCTCCAAAGAGCTCTTCTCATGAAAAGTGGCACCCCCCACAAAGTGTTTGAAAACCCAATGTTACAATGGTTTATATTAAAAATCTTTGACAAAATATTTGTTTGTTTTGCTCTCAGAATGCATAAAAAATATGTGTCTTTTGTAGTGGGGAACAAGTGAGTACTAGAACGTGATGGGATGAAGTAACATGCTGCTTGAACCTTATGTGTGTTGTGCACTATAGCTGGTGACAAACTAAGACTTCAGCACCAGTACCACCCACAGGATTTCACCGCTCCTGCCTTCAGTGTCTCTACACTCCAAGACACAGTCTCTCAAAGTCTCAAGAATTGCAAGATGTTCGCCTCCGCTGTGACATCGTGAAACTCATCATCATTATCGGCCAATTTCTATGTCCACTGCAGGACGGAGGTCTCTCCCAGCGATATCCCATTACCCGTCTTGCACTAGCGATTCCAAGTTATGCCTGCAAATTCCCTGAATTCCTCAAGCCACTTAAAGGGCAACTCCGGTGATTTTTCAATGTCAACGGATATTAATGAAATTTTCTGGGTTTGCTCCTCTGCACACTTCCTGTCATGTCCTCAAAAAAAGCGGGCTTGAGAGTCGTGCAGATTTTTAACAAAGTAATTTAATTAACTGCCTCAAACACCCTACCTTAGTTCCTCCTAAGTTACGGGCCACATTGTATGCGACACGAGGTGCAGTACACGCAGAGCATGCCGGGATCATGCAGATGACAGCTACGAGAGCGTGGAGGAGCCGACGATGGTGAGCTAGTGCTTGGCATGAGATGTTGCTGTCGCGAGAAGTTGCATTCTCTGTGGACGGGCAAGAGATGGGGGTGGCAAGTGGTGTTGTGTTGTTGGATGCACGAACCATTCAAACAAGACACAACAATTAAAAAAAGTTTGCTATCACGTTTCTTGTGACAATGCTCTTCATGAGCAGAGGATTAGTGCCGTCCGGTTAAGCCTATCACAGTTGGCGAGTTCGAGCGTCTACTACTGGTAGACCTCAGCGATTGACCTGAAGCTAATTAAGCATTAGGATGAAGCAAATTGCTTCTGTAGTTCAGGTTTGACCATACGGATGTGAAATCAACCATTGCTCATTTCTTGCAGTGCACATGCAAAAAGCTAGAAGCGAGGACATGGCACACTATCAACATCCATACGTTGCCGTTCTTGAAGGTGGTCAGCTGCACTCGCCGGCACTTCCCTAAATTAAATGTGGCTACACAGATATGTGTATTTTTATGTATTGTCACGATGACTCATTATTTAGCTTCCGAGGTGCACCGTTTGCTTCCTATCCCAAATGGGCAGCAAGCAGAGGCCTCTTCAATACAGCAACGTAAACAACTACCTCATTCAGCTGCCAACAGTGCCAATACTGGCATGGCGTTTCGGCAAGAAAACTGCACATTCTCTAAATGAATGAGCATACACGCAGGGTCCTAATCTAGGTCTACTTTACGGAACACATGACTTTTGTGCATGAAGCGAATACTAAGAATGATAAGTAGGCAGCATAACAATGCTCCCGTACTACTCTCTCCTTCTCGCTGTTTTCGAAGGTGTGTGGTCACTCACATCAGCGCAACTCGGAGTGATGCAATGGTGCTTACATGCACAAAACCTGCGTGTTTTCATATATTGCAACACTAATTGATGTCCCCAATGAGCAGCTAGCATTATATCTCAAGCATACGATGAGGGGTAACTGTACCTGCCAATGTAAACAAATGCACCGGTCTGTGCTTTGGATTGTCAGCGGTGTTCTTGCGGGATACAAATGCGGAAAGTCATGCCCCACATCTTATAGCGACTATGTGAAGCGCTTCCTTGAGAAGGGGTAAAACACCCACAATGTCAAGCAGCACGTATAAAATCGGTGGTCAGGGCTAACCTCGGTACTCACGTCGCAGCATGATATGTTGTGCATAGGCGCTGGCTTTCGTGGTGGCGGGTCAAATGTGAATGGCGATTTGTGTCTATTGAATTTGTCAGAATCATAGCTGCCACTGTTCCGACAGATTCGACGAGCTGGTGCAACTGACATTGTCACCTGTAGGTCGGGTGCGGTCACGAATCAGCTTAGCAACTGCTCTTCGTTTCTTTAACCATGCGGGCAAGACCGGTACACCTCCCGTGACGTTACACGAAGATGTTTGCTTGGCAGCTTGGACAGGTTTCAGTTTCATTGTTGCACTTTATTGGTTATTTAAAATTATTTTCGAATGTGCGGAACAATTCTACTATCAGGCGCATGATAAGGGGGTCTCGGGGACCTAAATATTTCGTTACCTTGATATGGTAAAGGAAAAAAACTGCCGGAGTTGCTCTTCAATTTTCTGTTGTCCTTGACTACACTTCCCTTTCCTTGGTGCCCATTCTGCGACTCTAATGGTCCACCGATTATCTGCCCTATGCATTACATGTCTTGCCCAACTCCATTCCTTTCTCTTAATATCAACTAGAACATTTGTTACCCTCGTCTGCTCTCTAATCCACACCGCTGTCTTCCCATTTCTCATCATTAGGCCTTTAATCTTTTTCCCATTGCTCATTGCACTTTCATTAGCTTCTTCTCAAGCTTCTCTGTTGTTAACCTCCAAGTTTCAGTCCCACATGTTGCACAGGTACAATGAAACGATTATATATTTTTTGGTTCAAGGATAGCAGTAAGTTGCTGATGGTGGGAATGGGCAAATGTAAAAGGCTGGAGCACATATGCAGATTCGAGTTGAACAGCACTGTAGATGCCATTGCATTCTCAAGGTTTCACGGACTATAACACGTCTGTTGCCTTTCTTCTACGTGTGAGGCCACCATGACCTTCATGCAGAATCTCTACTCTTTGCTAAAGGCTAGTCTCTGTGTCCATACTTCTCCTTCCACAGGCTAGTACCAGTATACACACATAACTGTGCAGTGATTTGTCACTGTTGTCTGCATGTAGTTACCGTCTCACGAACACCAAATTGCAGCCTCAATACACTTACTAAGTTCGCAGGATCTTGACTCTTCATTATAGACGAAATCGTCATGGCACTCACAACGACTCTGGGACGACGTTCGAGAGCAGTACGTATTTTTGTCCGTCTCTGTGCATTCCTTGTTGTCTGTGCACACTTCCAGATGACGTCGACCTGGAGGAGGAAATGGATATGAATACATCATGTTAACACTGCATACAAAAAAAAATAATAATAATACCCACAGTAAGCAACCATTCAAGTACTGCCACATGCACACACACTTGCACTTGAACAGACAGTCACCACAGTGTAGTATTTTACATCTTTATGCTCTCCATCTATCAGTGTTAATTATTATTGCGATAACAATTATATGGTCATTCCAGGTGCATTTCTGCCACTGCCATGATGTACTGCATAAAGTCCAAGGGCGATAACATTGTTGCCGCGCCGTGTGATGTATATGCAAGTGCATGCATGCAAAGGTGAGCCGATGATAGTGGCTCAATTTCACGCACACAAGGGAGGAAGGCGGGGAGGGAGGGCACCATCTTCTGTGGCGTGCAAGGCACCGGGAGGAGGAAGGGAAGAGGTGTTTGTTCTACTCTGGTGTCTGCTGCGTACGGCGTGGCCGGGTGGGCCCTACCTTGAAAGTGACCTGCAAAGGGGATAGAGTATGCCGAGTGCTGATAGCTTCGAGTTCTAGCAGCTTAGTTCACGTTGATGCAAGAGGCAGCATGAAGGTCAAGTCACTCGCTGTTGCTGCCATGCTTTCTCACTTCAGCCTTACGACATCAGGTGCGTGCTGTCATTGAGTGAGATATGTTCATGTTTGCTTGTGCTCCGTAACACCATGCTTGTTAGTCTAGTTACTAAGTGAATGTTGACATGTTTATATAGCAAATAAAACTACTATCCTTACTTTGTATAGCTGCCTACCAATTTGCTATCGCAATCAATGCCTTGCATATCGGGCAAAACCAACTTTTTCATTACATGTATTTTTGAGAGGGCTCTGGGCCAATCTGAGCAATACCTTCATGCATTGTTAAATTGCTTTACCACATCCTCTGTAATTTCAACACAGAGCTTCAGCCCGTATGTACATGTTTTGGAATGATTATTCTATCAGCACACTGGTATGGAAATGGAGACGTCTTTTCGTGCTATAGTGTCAGAGAAAGGGATGTGGCAGGTCTGTGTCGCTAGTTACCTACAGAACTGCTTAGCTTCACTAGCTTTTTCAGACCCCTTTTGCTTGCGTAATTCTCAGGCACTAGTTCAGTATTTGAGAGAGGAAAATCCTAATAGTTGTACAGCTTTTAGTATTGATATCGAAGACCTGCATTACTCCTTGCCGCATGACGGGTTGCCAAATTCTGTAAATGAGTGCATTAAAGAACAAGCGCAAGAGTCGGCTTTCATTGACAGATGCGGTGCTTCCATGGGAGCTTTTCTAGAAATTATTTCAATGTACTTAAAAACTACGCTGATTGGGTGGAGAGATGGCGTGTTTCCGCAGAAATCAGGCATTTGTATTGGCTTAAAAGTTGCCCCTATTCTTAGCGATACTTATGTGAGTAAGGTTGACAGCTGCTTAGAGAAAGCCTTAGGTGATTGCGTTATCAAGATATTACGTTACATTGATGATTACCCAATTTTCTGCAATAGGGAAGAATTCGATTCCGCTACTACCTCAATAAGTGATCAATTTAAACTTCATGGAGGAAAATTAAAGTTTACCATGGAATTTTCTCAGCGACGTGTAATTCAGTTTCTAGACATTTCCTTGCTCTTCGAACAAGATCACGTTTGTTGGCAGTACTTCCCAAGATCTTCGAAGCCGTTGTTAAAGTTTCAATCCAAGCATTCGAAAGTAGTAAAAAACGGAATTGCCATGTTGTGCCTTAAGTCTTCTCTCACCAGATCCTGCATGCACAAAATGAGCGCCAGTTTTAATGCACAGGTCCGGTGCCTATTAGAAGCAGGTTATCCTAGCATTGCAGTGGCCACTGTGGCTGAACGCCTAAAAAAGTCGGTTTCAAGGGGGAAGGACGTGATTACAGAAAGCAGTAATAGCAAAAAAAGAGTAGTGGCTATTCTGTACATTCATTAAGTATCGTACAGGCTTAAAAAAGTTGCAAGTAGATATGATGTTAATGCTGCTTTCACTGCTCCCAACAAGCTAGGTAAGATATGCGCTGCCGTGCAGAGGAAAAAGGAGCAGGTAAGAGGCAAAAAAAAGAACAGATATTTGTCCAGTGAAGCACAATAAGAACAACAGTTTTACTGACTGTCGTACGGGTGTGGTTTATAAAGTTCCCCTTAGCTGTGGCCAGTTCTACGTAGGGAAAACAGGGCGGTGTATCAATCGGAGGCTAATGGAACATAAAAGGTGATTAACCGGTGTATCGCCTTCTAATCTTTCCCTACATTGCCAAGATTGTAACTGCACGCCAGAGTTAGATGAATGCGCGATACTGTACAAGCATAAGAATCAAGTTACGTGTCTTATGGTAGAGACATGGCATATCTATAATGGTGGAATTGCGTGCGTGAGTCAGCCTTCGATTACTTTACATAAGGAAGAGATGAAGTGCCTTAACAGTTATCTCTCACGTAGACCGGCACATGTACCCGACTGACATGTAGTGATACCATTCCAGAGCTTGCACAGATGAGTTCTGTGTCATCTTTCTTCTTTTCACCTCAGTGCTCCCTTCAGTTGATAGTTGGCGTTCGTGTTGTCCACTTCTCTTGTGTCCTGTCTGCACACCTCACCTTTTTATGCATAATGAGTCCTCGCCAGCACTACTGTTCTAGGAAGCAACCTTGAAAGGGTACATGCCACGGCTCGCTGAACATTCTAGGCAGTACATTCCCCTAAATTTAAATTTGTGAGAATAAAAATGGCCGTTGCCACGAGGCCAATCAGACTGACTCTGGTGATGCTGCCTGCCCGCAATCATTGTTGCAGTGCAAGCTGTCGCATTACTTCAACAGACTTTGCCCCCAGCCACCAAAACAAATATAGCGTATGTGAGCCCAGACACAATTATGACTACAGAAACTCTGTCGAAGAGCTCAAGAAATTTTCACATGTCCTTTAGAAACATCTGCTCTGCTGGCAAAAGTCACCTCTGCGAGTGTTGTTTGCAAGTCACTGTGCATTGCAGTTGTGCCAGTTCGCCAACAGGTAAATAATCTTTACACACCACAGCAACTCCGTGCCTGCACTGCAGTACTATCATGGACGACAATACAGGGGTGCACTTGTACACTGGAATGTTAAGGGCTGTTGTCAAGTGCTCAAGGAACTTGTTCAGGCAGTGCTTTGAACCACATGCACGTTGAATACAGATATTTTATTCAACAAGATGATATGCTAGTGCAACTGTAGTTAAAACAGGCTGGTGTACTAGGTGAAAAAGTAAAAACGGGCAGTGCAGATGAGAACAAACAGTGCACGATGTCTCTATAATTATCAAGTCACTGTGGTTTTGATGATGTGAAAGAGGAACACAGTTTTCTATAGTTTAAGCGGTCAAGCTTAGCTCGGATTCGACGAAGGCTGTTGATAGTCCGGTTATGTTCGCGCCACCATCATAAGTGCACACAAGGTGCTGCAGGGTAGCTTTACTAGCGCTCATTGTGGAAAGTGCAATGTGGAATTGCGAATTCTACCCACTCTGCATTCTTATAAGCCTGTAACAGACCAATTTCGTGCGAGATTAGTTACACCGTCACCTACCTTTGGCACACCTGAGCGGCGATACCTGTACAGGATAGTCTGGCTTGCACCTGCAGACATTGTTGGCATCGCAAGCTGCGTGCCTGGCGAAGCGGCAACTAAGGAACACGCATTTGCTTCCGATTTGTGCACTGCCTGCGCAAGGAAAGAAAAGACGGTAGTCGAGTCGGGTACGCACATGCCCGGATGACGACATCAAAACAATGATCGTCAGTAGGCACATGGTTCGTACAAATCTAAACAAAAACGTCCGGCTTGCGCTCTTCGATAGTGTAGCAATTATCGACTATAGCAGCTGCAGTATCTAAACAATTCAGAGTCGACCAATCTCAAATTTGCGTGCAAACATTTAAGTGCCAAACGATGCGTTACATTAACAGCGTTAAGCTAGCAGAATTACTAATACGAGAGATTCTTGAACAGAAAGCATAAGCTCACGCTTTAACCACTGCGCAAAAGCGACATCGCTCAAACTAGTGCTGTAAATCATACGGACGCCGTTAACGTCACTTAACTACGGGCGACAAGATTCCATGAACGGAAACACACTTTCATCTTTGTCAGTCAACGACAAGTGGCGAAGAGTAACTACAAAACTATGCAGGCTGCTCGTCTCACCAGCGAGTGAGTGAAAAAGGGCAATTCTCGGCACACGAACGCTAGGTCCACTTTCCTGACAATTGTTCTAGTTCAGAGCGCTTTCACTGCTGACCCGGAGTAAACAAGGGCCTAGGCCGCGCCTTGCACAGGCGCAACACCGCCTCAGCGTATCGAAGAGCGAAGCAATGCCTAGCTACTCACAGCTTCCATAAAGCAGGAAGAAAAGGACGCAGCCGTAAATCCGTCCGCACTCCTTATACATGATGGCACAGCACAACGAAGTTCGTCAAATGCACACTTCGGCCGCCAACAACGCGTTACACAACATTAGAAAATACACTGACGTTCAAAACATGACGTCTATTTGATGAAGCACGTTTAGAAGGTAGTGCCATCTAGAAACAAGTTTGCAAGCCTTTTCAATATAGCAAGAATTTCTTAACACATTAGTATGATGTTAGTATGCGCTACCACTATTGGTTTACTATGCTCAAAAATATTATTAGGTGTCTTTTTGTGTGTTCGACGGCTCAAAGTCATAAAGCACACCGGACATTTCGTCAACAAGATCACCTGGGTTGTGTGTGTTTCCGGCCGGTGTTCTCTGTGGCCTCCACTTCTGTTTTAGCCTCCGTGATCTGAAAACGGATTGTATGGAGACATAGAGTTACATATTAGTATTTGTTTAGAAACTCTATGCATGGAGCATAGAGTGTCTCACCACACAGTGAGAAACTCTATGGCATGGTGTGATGGAGTTTTCTACAATAATTACTTGTATGAAACTCTATGTTTTCGGAAATGTGAGGTCTGTTCGACTCACCTGCACTTCTTTTGCACGAGTTCATTGCACAGTTCCAAGTTTGTTCCAATGGTGTGTTCAGCGCCAGTTCAGCCGCAGCGCGACACAGGGCTTTACATGAAGGCAAGTTGTTGGCGTTGTGCAGCGTGTACCGTGATTGTATCGGCAAAGCCCATCGTTGTCATATTCGCGGCTGCCGTGCCGTGAGGAAAACTCTTTGCAAGCACTCCGACAGCAATGTGAATGGCGGCGTGTAATTAAGCTAGTAAGACCTAACGTTACTAGACTACTAGTATACGTAACGTTGAGCAATACCTACGTAAAAAATTCGTATACCTATTTTGAATTCGATTTCAAGCGCCTTTTCCGCCTATCTCGAAGCTCGCTCGAGGGCCAGGTGACAAGCACGCGGGTAAGAACCCGCGTGCTTGTCAGCTTTTCTTTTAACGCTTGCTCGTATGCGGTGCGCGATGTTCCCGATTATGGGCTAAACTAAAAAGTCGGAACAGTTCTCGCCGACAATGAGTGAATTCACGTTCATAAAAAGTCGCGCCGCGCTTGGCGCTACAGGATACAATACGGCGAAGCCGGTTCCTGCCGCGCGCTGCCCTCTTCTCCTTAAGTTTGGTTCGCCGCTTTACAGCAGACATTCTTCCGGAGCGAAAATTCCTATGCTCAGTTTCCCGGCTGCTTTAAACTATTGGTAGTTAGTTTTCCTCTCATGGGCATTTTGCAGAAAAATCAAGCCGAAGTAAATAAAACGCTCAGTTACCTAATCCTTAACAACACGAATAAAAAATCTTTCACCGAACAAGAAAACTAGCTCTAAATGACTGATGCCTATAGCCAGCTATTGAGAAACCAGCTATGCTGAACATGTTACTTGCATGCAGTACTTTGCTTATTAAAATCTGGAGGCACATTTTTACTTGAAATCCTGCAACCAAATATGATCACAGAGGACTTACGTGGAATGAAAGTACTATTTTAGGAAAACAATTCAGTTTTTTTTTTGTCACGTGAGCTAGAAGTTTGATAATGAACGGGCTTTTCGTGTCGTGTTTCCATAAGTGTGAAGCGATGTCATATGGCATGTATTTCTCGCCAATGGAATTCGCGCTACAATGGAACGTGACACTCAAGCATAGACATGATACTGCGCTTGTCCTGTGTGCCCGTGTGTAACTAGCCCAGCAAAATGTTATAATGATGTATGTGTCTTTACGTGTTCTAAACCGCCGCAAACAGGCCAAAAGTGGAAAATATACTCACCACATATACCGCAGGCGTTATCAGCCGATCGCTGACGAATGATACACGAAGGTATCTCAAGTCAGCGAAGTTAGAGCTGAATTAAATTAAATTACCACGGGGCAAGCACTAGAGAAGTTGATGTATCATGTGAGCCTAGAGTTCTACCATCTCTTGCGGAGCCAGTGGCACTCCATTATCGCAATAGAAAGGGCCCATTTAAAAGGTAAATGGATCTATTAAAAGGTCACTGGACCTTTTTCCAATTCAGCCATGCGCATGCGCGAACCGCGAACCCTTGCCCCAACTGCATTCCAAGCTGCGTCGCCATTACGCAGGGAAGCTGTGCGAAGTGAGTGCACGATCCCATTCGTCCGTCCGTCGGTCAACCCATTCCTTATTCGTTATGTTTTCGTAATCGTACTGTTGTCATCGAATCGTGATTATGCCGCCTTTGTCATGCCCATGGAGGAAGAAAAGCTTAGGAGAGGCCCCGGCCAGCACGGACCTTTTGGAGAAAGTGTGGCGGAAGTCGCGTGCTGTTTTTCCAAAAGTAGCACTGGGACTATTGGCCTCGAGCTCCACCACTGGAAAAGCTGGCGCCACCGTCGGCGTGACGTGCTAGGAGGGATCACGTGGACATAGCGGCCGCGTCGGCTGCTTCGGGAGCGCCGAAGCGAGCTGAAAACGAGTTTAAATTCTCTCGTACGCTGCGGTCCTCATTTAGTGGCGAAATTTTCCCGCTTCGAGTGTCTCCTTTACAACGCTTGAAAGCACTACAATAGGTAGTGGCTGCCTTTGAAGGCGCGCAACATGGTAGGCTACTGCTCGGTGCCGCAGGGCCGGACGCACGTAACGGAGGCCGGTGTCAGCCTTATTCACACGTAGCCGCAGGACAAGAAGCTGCGTGAAGCTTGGCTCGCGAAACATAAAACAGGCAAACAGTCATCGGCTACAACTCGGGTATGCAGCAAGCACAGACGCAAGGAAGATTTCTGCTACGGCCCCCGGTCTGCGTTGTTCTGAAAACGCGCACTGAGACGCTCGCCCGAGTCCGCTGCCCGACTAATGTCATGACGGTTTGGTCTATGAACTTGTCGATGCTATAGATACTGGCAAGTTCAGTGGAGTGGAAAGGCAGCGGTAAGCAGCACATTTAAAAAAAAGCATGGCATATGGTCATGTTTCTTTTATGAATGAATGCACTGGATTACAAAAAAGAAGCAGCGGGAAATCGCACGCTGAGAACACCGCTAAACATACAGTGAGACGCAACTCGAGAAATGATATTGAAACGTCCAAGGATTTAGAAGAAAAAAAAAAAAACATTGAATCGTCGCGAAGGCACATCACAGTCCCCATAGGCGTCGAAGTCTCTACAATGAAATTATTTTTGAACAGCTCTGATAGCGCTCACGCAACAGTGGTTGCTTGTACACTGTCAAATGCTCATATTCTGCGGCCTGAAGCTCATGGCACGGTGCGAAAATGCGCGCGCGGAGAAAGCGAAACAGTGCGCGGACAAGCATGTAGACGCGCAGTCGGTCGCTGCGAATCTGCGCGATCGCTGCATTGAGGCTTCGTTCTATTATGCTCCACTTAGTTATACAAACACTATAATAACATATTTCACATAGTTTGCTCTCAGCGTTTACCTACCTTTCACGCAAGAAGCCGGTTCGGGAAACTCCATCGTGGCGACCGCGCGCAGTGGCGTTCACTGTACGTATTCGGTAAAGAGATAGCGTCTGTAAACGATTGTGTGCTTTCAGTTTGCCCAAGATTATTATTTAGAGAGTAAAAATTGGAGGACGCTTAAGCTTCGCCTTCAAGAGTGGAACGCGATAGCGTTCCCGTCGACCCGCCAAGGGGTGTAAGACAATGGGCTACGGCGCAGCGACTACGCGCCCCGCATCGGACGCGGTGAGCGTCGAGCAACGCAGCGTTCGGCGCGACAACGAAATGTGCGCCTGAGCAAGCGACGCACGCCTGAGCCTTAGAAACAGCTCGTTTCTAAGGCAACACCGCGTTCATTAGAGGCGCTTTTGTACCGCTTTGAAGCATCGAACTCGATTGTTGCGATGCCGTATTCTTATGGGACATCTTGCAAAGAACCCTGAAAAAGGAACTGCCGCTTACACCCTATACGGCGTTCGATTTCTTCCCGTCGAAAGCGGAGGTGTGCCGTACGATATGCTAATGATTCTAGTAATGCACAGTGTTTAGAAAACCAGAATGTCAGTGCGTAATGCGGACGTCAACGCGAGGTCAGCCCGGGACAACTTCAACGAAAGCATCGCATATTTACGAGATGTGTACAAACAGAAGGAAGAAAAGCCAGATTGGTGTGTTTATCTGGACGAACTCCTGACCGTAAAGCGCTTTTTTACCCACTTATGCTAGCCAGACACAAGCTAGCATTTTTAATGTGATGATATGATGTTGTTTTTTCACTGTATTGTGCCAAGTTGGCAATAAAGAAAAAAAAAACTCGTGGCTCAGTGGTAACGTCTCCGTCTCACACTCCGGAGACCCTGGTTCGATTCCCACCCAGCCCATCTTGCAAGTTGTTTTTTATTCATAAAGTGCCTGCTGGGATTTATCGCTCACGGCCAACGCCGCCGACACCGACGCCGACGACACCGGCTTTTCTGCGACACGAGCTCCTTAACGTTGTCGCGTTAAAAAGCTTCTTTCGTTTCGAAAGTACTTACAGAAATGTCCGGGAGAGCTCGGGCGTGGTGTTTTCAGTGAGCTCTGACAGCAAAACCTATGAGGAGCGCGCCGCGTGTTCCCTCATACTACGCCAGCGAGGCGCTTCCGATAGATGGCGACTCCGTAACTCCTCGCCGCCAATAGAGGCTATACTGGGAGTGCTACCTCTATGTCAACGTTGCCACAGCAACCGCGCTCCTGAAGCTCGCGCCGCTGGTCTCGGCCTCTGAAAAGTTCGATAAGATTTTTCGACCTGTGTCTTTTTTGTAGCAGATTCTGTTCGCGAGACAAGCTGACTTTGGAGCGTGGTGTATAAGCTCGACAGTTGTGTTTTGGGTGTGTGTGTGTGAGTGTCGACCGACAACAGAGACACTCAAGTAATCACGGCGCAGGTCTTCGTCGTCTTCTTCAGCGTGTCACGGAAAATCGCAGTAGCGCGCCTGCTTCACTAAACGTGTTACAGAAGTTTTGTAGGCCTCGTTCTGACGCGCGTCGGCAGCACACACTCCCGGCAGCTTGTAGCAATGAAAGTTCAAAGCTCGCGCCTGTCTATTTCGGTGAGCTGATTGGAGGCGAAAGGTAAATATAAAGGGAGATGGTACACCAGCATGGCTGCGTTTCCGGCTTCAAAAACGTGACGTCAAGGCCTCTCCTATTTTGTTTCTTTCCTCCGTGGTCATGTCATTATCGTCATTGCGTTGTTGTCAGACATTCGCTGTCAAGCATACGTTGTCATGCCCTCGTCGGCATGCCGCCGTCGTCACGCCATCACCTTCATACACTCGTCGTCGTGCTATTGTCCCCACGACGCCATCGCCACGCTGCCTTCGTTTTACCATCGTCGTCATTTCAGAATCGTCACCTCATTGCCGTCGTGCGACTTCGTCATACCGCATTTCTCCTTCCATTCACGTCATTCGTTCTTCGTCATTCCATTGTCGTCACTGCGTCGTCGTCGTCATACAGTCATCATCTTGCCGTCATGCTCATTGGTGATCTTGGCAGGCGAGTGTGATAGCAAAGTGGGCGGCCGGTATACCGGAGACCGCGTATGTCGCATATAGCCGAAGCAACGGAGGTGTCAGAATGGCCCATTGCATATTTCAAGTAAACTTCACTTCAGCAGTGTACGCTCTGTCGCTACGTTGCCTGAATGCTGACCGCGTTACCGTCGGCTGTCCTCGCGAGATGGGTTCTTCCGTACTTTTTTTTCTTCTTTGACAATGTATGGTATCTCGCCGAAGCATTCAAGTGCGTTTGAATTAAGCGAAACGGCAAACTGACCGAAACTGAATTAACGGGAGTGGACTGTACTACCCCTCGCCCAGGTTGTGTCAGGTGTGACACGACGTCGCATTGTATTTTGGTCACGCGCCCGCTCCGTAAATGCGTCGTAAATTGGTTCCTTGCGTGATTCACGCTTAAAGGAGCACTGACAAAAATTTGTGTCGGCTATTTATTTATTTACCTTCTTACTAATTTATTTCTTTGATAGCAGTCGACACAGAGGTTGCGCTACGGAACCTCCTCGAGAGCGCAACAAATAATTACGTCACGTTTTAACGCAGCCAGTCTAAAGCGTGCGCCAAGTGCAGCGTAGCTTCGATTGGACGGGAAGCGGGACGTTACATTCACGTCACCCAAACCTGACGCGGTGGTCTCGTGGCACCAGACAAGGCTGACGCTTACACAAATGCTATGACCGTGCGTAGTCATATACAGCACTCGATGTGATAAGGGGTGAGAGAGGGTCTTCCTGCGTTTAAGAGACGCATACGATTCGAAGGGTCATGTTTGACAGCTTTCGGTCGTTGTGTGTCACCAAACTGCTGCACCGGGCTAATTGGCGCGCACCAGGGTTGTTTGTAACACCAACTGACCGCCGCCTCCGGTGTCGGTGACGTGAATATAGTCTCCCGCCTCACGTCCGAAGCTGCGCGTCACTCCACTGGCGTTTTTGAACTGGTCGACTAAAAGGCGATGCAATAATTATTTCTGGTCCTCTCGAGAAACTGAGTCTTCATACCGTAATTATGGAGTCTACATCTATCGGCAAAATTAAGCGAATAAAGTGCGACACGATTTTTTTTGGCAATGCAATATTTGTCGCGGACGATTTGAACTGAGGTAGAACAGTGGCAGCCTTTGAGGTCGCGATTTAGACTGTCAGCCTAATCGCGACCATAATGGCTCTTTTAGTTATTAAACATTGAGTCACTTATAGGCTCCAACATAAGCTTTGGTTCTTTGCTTGCGAATGCGAATGACATTATGCACAAGCCAGGTGGTGTCGGAGCGATTGCAAATACGAAAATTCGAACATGAGACAGTGACTGACTGGAGGTGACAGTACTTCGCAGCACAGGAGCGCGATATCGGAAAACAAAGGTCCATTGTCTGCTTGCAAATGACGTAGATAACCCACCCCGGTGTCTTAGCAGCTATGGAGCTTCGCTGCTAATCACGAGGTCGCGGAATCAAATCCGGACCGCGGCGGCCGCATTTCGATGGAGGCGAAATGCGAAAACACCCGCGTACTTAGACTTAGGTGCACGTTAAGGAACCCCAGGTGGTCCAAATTTCCGGATTCCCCCACTACGGCGTGCCTCATAATTAGATCGTGGTTTTGGCACGTAAAATCTCGTAATTTAATATCGTGTGCGCTTCAGCCATATGGGACACGGATCAAGCCTACGTCATAGGTAACACCGAATCCCTGCAGAACCCTGCTGCTCGTTAAAATGTAATTCAGATTACTCACGTAGCGCTAGCGTCATGGCGTTAAAAGTTCGTGACGCTCTTCATAACCTTTCCCATCGTCGTAAACTTGCTCGCTTAACTCTTTTTCACAAAATTTACCATCCACTGTTGCTTCATGACGATTTATTTCGCTCAACCTCAGCCGTCTTTTCACACCGTGACCACCCTTTCAAGATCAAACGTATCACACGCCGCAATTACACTTTTGCTAAATCGTTCATGCCCAAAACCATTATTGAGTGGAACCGACTGCCTCCTAGAATCACAATTGAAATGAATGAGCCAAATTTTCATGAACTTATAAAAAAAAGAAAGCGATGCGTAGCTTTTCTTATGGTTCTGAACCGTTCACCGCGATATGTTGTATTTCGTTTTTCGCACTGTTTATTGTGTTGCGTTATTTCATTGTTCCACAGAGTGTTGTTGTTCCGCCACATTTTGATTCTTGTTGCGTATTCATTTATCGCGCTTCTCTAGTTTGCCATGTAATTTTTGCCACCTCCCTGTGTAATACCCGCGTTATGAGGGCCTTTACGGGTTTCTTAAAATAAATCTTGCCAAACCTTTCTATCACTAAATTTGCTCATACCTTGTCTTACATTCTTGACGAATTTATTGCTCGGAATTTTGAGAATGGCAGCCCACAAACAAATGTCATGAAACAAAACACCGACAGCGCTTGCCTTTCATGTTAAATGTTCTCAGACTTATATATTAAAAGTGCGAAACAATAACAGAATACTGAAATGATTTTTTTTTTTGGCGCTGTTGGTGCATTACCTTTGGGATCGGCCCACGCAAGAGGCCGCGTTTCTACCAGAAAGGTCGCTTTCGTGCGTAGCTTTCGCCACCGGCATTTTCCGGTAAACGTTACAGTTACATAAACTGTAGTGCCCGAGAAGCGTCAGATGCAAACAGGGATCTTCAGCTCGGGGGCTACTATCTGAATACATGGGAAATGAGAAATCGTTTTTCTCGGCAACAACTTCACCAAATTTGATGAGGTTTGTTGCATTTATTTATTTATTTATTTATTTATTTATTTATTTATTTATTTATTTATTTATTAGTTTAGTACATACTGCAGACCTTTCGGTCCAGGCAGAGGGGCAATGGAATGCATACAAACAAAAGAGAACAAATTAGGAACAAGCAAGTACAAATTTATACAATTTTTTGTCACACTGTGTCTGTAAGAAAAAGTTAAAATGTTGTGACTGTTCATTGAGAGTTCTTGATTTAGGTTGTCATTTTTTAAAATAAAGATAAAGATAGTAAGTTCTCAGAAAACGAAGCTATGAAGTCTGCAACACTAACTCCGCAATTAAAAATTATATCACAATTCTGTAAACGGTACCTAATATTACATTTAAAGCGGACAAAATTGATATATAAAGTATGACAATTTACAATAGGCAGTGAGGCACTGGAAGTCGTAAGGGAATACACCTACTTAGGGCAGGTAGTGACGGCGGATCCGGATCATGAGACGGAAATAATCAGAAGAATAAGAATGGGCTGGAGTGCGTTTGGCAGGCATTCCCAAATCATGAACAGCAGGTTGCCGTTATCCCTCAAGAGAAAAGTATATAATAGCTGTGTCTTACCAGTACTAACCTACGGGGCAGAAACCTGGAGGCTTACGAAAAGGGTTCTACTCAAATTGAGGACGACACAACGAGCTATGGAAAGAAGAATGATAGGTGTAACGTTAAGGGATAAGAAAAGAGCAGATTGGGTGAGGGAACAAACGCGAGTTAATGACATCTTAGTTGAAATCAAGAAAAAGAAATGGGCATGGGCAGGACATGTAATGAGGAGGGAAGATAACCGATGGTCATTAAGGGTTACGGACTGGATCCCAAGGGAAGGGAAGCGTAGCAGGGGGCGGCAGAAAGTTAGGTGGGCGGATGAGATTAAGAAGTTTGCAGGGACGGCATGGCCACAATTAGTACATGACCGGGGTTGTTGGAGAAGTATGGGAGAGGCCTTTGCCCTGCAGTGGGCGTAACCAGGCTGATGATGATGATGATGATGATGATGATGTATGACTTTCGAATTGACTACTAATTTGTGAGAACTTTTGCAAAACCCTTGTAAACATTTCACGAATCCACGTAAGATATAAATTGACATATCAAATTTGTCCGCTTTCGATGCTACAATAGCAGTTCGCAGAACTGCGATACCTTTTTTATATGTGCAAGCTGCGAATTTGTAAAATTCGTGCTTCTATTTTTCTCAAACGTACCACTTTTTGAAAATTCCATTAAAAATTTAGGCCCTATACTGAAATTTCGCTTCCAACAGTCACTAGATTTTAACTTTCTCTCTAAAATGCAACAAATGTCATTAAAATCGGCCCAATGGTTATCTCAGAAAAGCGTTTCTGCGTTTTACATATGTTTGCATAGGTGGCATCGGAATTGGCTAAGCTTAAGCATCCTCCAAGTCCTTTTTGTACTCAGCAGCCCCACAGCAGGCTTCTCTGTGTATACACCCATAAAGCGTGAAAGTAAGGTTTCAAAGCGGCCTGACGAGAACGGTTTTCTCTCTGATCAATTCTTTTATTTTGGTTTCAGTTGTTCTTTATAGCTTATAAAGCTACCAATCATATGCATTAATACTATCATAACGATTAAATGTCTTAACTTCGCATATTACGGATTGTTCAGCAGATACAAGCCATTACAATTTTCGCGTGACCGACAAATTTTGCTGAGGTACTCGCCACAGAATGATTACGTAATAAAAAAAAAGGCAGTTTCGCCCGAAGGGAGAAGCAGTGGGAGCGATAGCAAGGATTACCGTTGCTCCATTTGGCTGCTCCCGATTTCCTTAGACGGTGTTCTAACAATAAACGAGAGCGACATTTTGGAGCGAAGCAGCAAGCGAGGCAACTGCTGTTGAGCCGTAGAAACAGTACCCAGGTAGCTACCAGGCATCTCACAACGCTGGCTTGATAAAGCATTGCAGACGTCGCACCTCGATGATGCACAGGTTAGAGGCCGAAGAAAAAGAGTCGACGCTTGTAGCTTGAAGTTTACTGCGGGTATCGCTCAGCTCCACTGCGTTAACCACGGTGGGGTCACGAGTGCGCTGAAAACGTTAGGACAGGCGTTCTAGCACGGCCAATGTGGCGCATGCACAACACATCTGCTGAGCAGAAACGCTAGTGTGCGCACAACGTAGACGTCTGCAGCAGAAAGCAGAATGCTGCCCTGGCTCTGCTGCAGAGTCGATTGAGCGGAGCGTTGGTGGAGGTTGGTGGAGGTTTCACTTGGCTTCGCCGTCTTTGCAGCCAAACGCACTGCGCGTCCTTGGAGACCTTCTAACCCATAGAGTTTCTCACTACATTACCTAGAGGGAAATCTGGCGCTGCTGCGCTGTGGTATGCATGGGAATTCCGGTATATTGTGGATTCGGATTGGCATCGTTCTCGTAGAGACAGGACACCTTGAAGACGCGCTTGGCAAGTACCGTTCCGTCTGTCACAATGATTCATTTTCTACTAGAACAGCACGTGAAAAGCTGTTTTAGCTTTATTATTACGCGAAAACATGTTTTGTTTAACTATGAGAACCTGTTATAGCGTGTACGATTATATGTTACGTAAAACGTATCAGCGAGCCGCTAAAGTTGGAAGACAGACGACAAGGTTCGCGCTCGCTTTGAAACAGTTGGTCGTCTGTTCTTGCTTTTCTTCGCTTGGTCATGAATTGTGGGTGAGTAAAGATGTAATATGCGTGAATGGAAACATTTTATGAAGATTTTACTTTGAGAACGCGTTATTTGCGTAGCCATATCCACGTTTCAGACGAAGCCTCTTACAACACCAGTCAACACGAGCCTAGCAGACACATATACCGTCATTCCCATGACGGCACGGTGCACCCTTAAGAAACTCCCATAGACGGTGGCGCCAGATTTCCCTCTAGGTGTTATAGTGAGAAACTCTATGTTCTAGCCCTCCACACGCGGGCCGCGCATGCGTTGTCGATGGCAGAGCAGCGTAACGGCGGCGGCGTCAACGGGCGACGGTGCGAGTGGGCCTGTATAATTGCTATCAAAATAAAATAATAAAAAAGTCGCAATTCCGCCCGGAAGGCGAAGCATCGATTGCGATGACAAATTAGTGGACAGCTATACGAAGTAAGGATAGTAGCTTTATCGCCCGTTAAGACTTGTAAAGATAGGCATACTAACTGTCACGATCCGCCCGGGTTCGTGAACAAGGGAGGGCTCGAGGCTCCCTCCGTTAGACGGACACTCCGCAGCATGGTGGTGACGAACGATGACTGACCGCCGAGCAGCTGTGCTCGCCGGTGTTTATTGGTGCGGTGACCGATGTTGCTTACCGAGCCTGGCAGGCCACCAAGCCTGTCGGGCCAACGAAGATTATACGCGAGGGGGTGGCGTCACATGCTTGTCACACTAACTAACTTAAAAAAGCATGCATCAAGTTAAGTTGCTGGCATACACCACAGAACTCTAAGTGTCGTTTACACAGCCTCGACCCATCACTGAACCTTACATTACCAGCGAACCTTCCACGACGTGACGCAACACTGCTGTGTCGGCTGTGGGTAGGAGTAGCATTCACCAACTTCTACAGCTATCGTATTGGAATGGCGGATTCACCAATGTGCGCTAAGTGCAAGTGTGAAGAGACCATCAGTCACCTTCTGTGCCACTGTTCTCACTTCGATAATCAGCGTGCGACTCTCCAATGTGTGCCTTGAATAGACTGGATGACAGGCCATTTACGGAAGCGAAGATCTTGGGAGCGTGGCCTCACAGCTCATTGGCCCAGAAAGCGGTTCGAGCGCTTTGTCGCTACCTGAGGGCAACAGACTTGAGTGCCCGACTATAGACATCCTACACCTAAGTTCTCTCTCTCTTTCACTCCCCATTCCCCTCCCCACGTGTAGGGTAGCAAACTGGACTCAGTCTGGTTAACCTCCCTGCCTTTCCGTCTTCCCTTCTCTCTCTCTCTCTTCTCTCTTAAAAAGCATGGTGCCACGCGCGCACAAGCAAACATGAACACGTATCTCTTGATGACCGCGGAAACTCGCTGTTATAACGCTGGAGTGAGTGAGCGGCAGCAGCGGCGAGCGAACTGACCTTCGTGCTGCGTCTCGCGTCAACGCTAAGTCGCGGAAACACAGCGCGCGGCGGACTCTGTCCTCGTCGCAGTGGCTTTCAGGATACAGAGGCCCGGGCGGGCATGCGCGGCTGCTCGGGTCGCCCGGAGTAGAACGCTCCCCTCCCTATCCTCCTCCCCCCCGTATCCTTGCGTGCGACGGAAGACGGCGCGCTTCCTACACGCTTCTTTTCCTTGTGTGTACGAGATTGAGCCACGATCGCCGGCTCACCCTCGCACGCTTTAACTCACACTTGCAGCTTATGGCACGCGGCTACGATTTTATCGCGCTTGGACTTTATACGGAACGTCACGGCGACAGCAACGCCGACGGCATAAATCCGCCAGAATCGTCCATATAACTGCTATGGTAAAAATAAATAAACGAAAAGTATACGTAACTTTTCACAAGAAGTTCTTTGTGTGTGCTTCTCCTTGTACCGAACATTCAAAGGAGAAGCACACATTACAGGGGAATACGAAAATACGTTACTGTGAAAGCAGCGCGCAGTAAAATGTTACTATTGCGTAAAACCATGCAAACTGCACCAACCTTGCCTCTCCTCCATCACCAAGTTCTTTCGAAAGATTAGTGGCTTTTACACTTACGCGAACAGTATTCTTCTTTTTCGAGATATAGTTCATCTTGTAATGCGCTGAGTACAACCCAGTAAAACAAATAACACGACAGGGCGCATCAGACGAGCATTGTTAGTGTTATTAGTTTTACTCAGTGGTACGCAACGCATTACAAGATGAGCGAACACTAACTATGCCAATTTCTAGTTTTGCTAAAAAGATTTTTCGCGAAGAAAATTTTCTCGGAAAGAGCAAAATTCGAAATTAAATAAAGCATTGCCAAAAACACGCCGTGAAGCTATTACTATGGAAATTACTTTGCTATAACTTAAATTTATCCCCTTCCCATCTAAAACCAGAATAAAAAATCAATATTTATTCATGTGTTTCCTTGTGCTATGTTGTATAATGTTAATGTTGGGCTTTTCTAGAAATATGTAGAGAAGAAAAATGAAGTTGGGGTTTTTTATGACTTAAGTATTTGTAAAATTAAATTTTCAGCCAGTCGGCGTAATTGTTTGATTTGGCTTTATTCTTTATTTGTCTTTTTTTTAATTTAGCGCGTGCTCGTTTATTTCTAACGATCTTTGTTCCTTGCCAGGTGCGACATCGTGGAACATCCGACCAATATAACGTCGCCTTTGTATCTGACACGGCGCGGTACTGTTTGTTCCTCACAGTGCTCAGAAGCCGTATAAATTGCTAACTAAATTACAGAGATGTCGCTGGTACTGTGATGAATGAAATTCACGCAAGAACAATAAAATAATAACTTTGTCCATTGTAGTCCTTTTCTTTTTATAATTGGAAAGTATTTCTTTGTCTGCTTAGTTTTGTTCTGCCAGTACAAAAGGAAACTTCTCCAGACGACTGACGCTACTCTCGCATAAGCGTGGAAATGGCTTTTCAAATATTCAGGAGGCGGCAATATTAAAGGCGTCTCTCCAGAGAAGTTCCTGGGGTGACTGCTCGGCATTGATAGTGTAGCGCGCCGCTGCTTTTTGGAACTAATATTTCCTTCTCCGACTGCAGAATACTGTGCTGGCAATATTGCAAGAGATCCGTTCTTCTGCGTTGGCATAAGCCAAACCTGAGTGAACAATACGAGAAAAAAAGAAAGAACAGAAAAGAAAACAAGAAGAATTACTTGTCGTTTGCGACAGACAGAGCCAGCTGAATAAAAGGAAAGGAGCACTGAACTGAACAGAGACTATAAAGGCAGACACTATTTTGAATGGAACTGAATTATTGGCGTTGGCAGGGTGATTCTTGCCCGTATTTTGACAGAAAAGAAAGATTGTCTAACGTGGTCAGGCACAAAGCTATCTACGCTGTTCTCAAATATGTCGGAATAATTAATTTTATATCTGATTCTTCGTTCTGCTTAGTTAAGGTAGTGTCTCCCACTAGTGCTTCCTTTTTGTCGCTGCGGAGAGATTCAACTGAATGTAGTGGCTGACATTCCACGGGCCTTAAAGAATAGCGTTCTTTAATTTAGCCGCACTCCTGGGCCGTCTAGACACTGTATTGCAGCTAATTAAAACAGCCCTATAGCACACTTCTGACTATGCGCCCCCCTTCCCCCCTTCCCAGTACCAGGCCCCTTTTCTCCTTTGTGAATAAAGGAGAGCAATTGCTGATGAACATATGTTTTGCGACAATATATATATATATATATATATATATATATATATATATATATATATATATATATATATATATATATATATATATATATATATATATATATATATATATATATATTCTGACATAAATACATTTTCAAACACGGAGTACAAAATTAAAGCGTTGGCTAAAAGTGTGATGCAGCACAAAATGCTTCTTTTTTTTTAAAGCACAGTCTAAGGCACACTGTTGAAGCCCACGGTGTAGCGTTCTTTCCATTTCCTTTTTTCTTATTTACATGCTTGACCTTCCTTTCTATTAAAAAAATGCTGGCTCACAGCTTTAGGTGAAGAAAAACGAATGCCCGATAAGAGCAAAGTTACCGTTCACCTTAGATTAGCACGAAAACACAGAGGAAGCCAATACGCGTTGCTCAGAGAGGAAGCCTCGCACTTGAAGAAACATTCGCAAGCCCAGCGCCACCTCCATTTTGGGTCACTCACATTACCTGCTGAACTATCCGAGGCTAAGAGATGGTAGGCCGAGTTCCCGCGCTTCGAGTTGTAGGTTAATTTCGCCTCGCCTCCAGGTTAGCTCTCTTTGTACAGCGGCTGACGGAAAGGTGCGGCAGACCCTGTTTGGTCACCAGATTAGAAATATATCAGCGACAACGTTCTTGAAGTCGATGGTGTCAGTGATGGCAGCGAAGGACTAGGGAAAGATTGTTCAAATAACTGGTATAGTCGGCGACACAAAGATTCGCAGTGCTTGCCAGTGTGAAACTTAGCGACACCGACTTTGAAGAGATGATCACTGCGCGATTAAATATGTCGGCTCAAGCAGAAGCTGATCTTTCAAAAACTGCATTAGCGTTGCAGATTTTAAGGAACAGAAGTAATTACGGGTAGCTTTCAGATGCTATGACAGTAAACCCGCAGTGGTGGCGTAGTGGCTATGGCGTTGCGCTGCTAAATCCGAGGGCGCGGGATCAGATCCCGGCCGCGGCGGCCGCATTATTTGCATAAGGGTGAAATGCAAGAAAGCCTGTGCATAGGGTGCACGTAAAAAAAAAAAAAAAACCAAGTCGCCAAAGTGAATTCGTAGTCCCCCACTACTACGTAACTCATAATGATATCGTGACTTTGACATGTGAAATCCCAGAAACTTTTTTTTCGTGACAGGGTAAGTAGGTTGTCATTAGAAATTAGAAAGTACTGGCAACACAACTGAAACTCGGAGGTTGTGAAAACAAGCATCTCGATTCTGTACAGCTTACCGTTATTCAACCCCCCTTTCACGCACGCAGACACACACGCACACCTGAAAAAAAAGAAAAGTCTAGCGTTTCTCGAATAAAACCAAAATGCTGACGCTCTCGGCCTCTATACCACCTTCATAACTCAGCCAGTGCTAGCAACTCAACAGAGCTATCGCGATGCCCGCCTTTTTTTCCTTTTCCTCTGTCTACAATGCAAAAATTGCCGTGCATTCTTTTTCTTGCGTGCACTTGGCACTCTTTCACCTCTTTGGGGTCGAGTGAAAAAGAGCCGGCGTGTGCGCAGAACAGGGAAGCGAGGCGCGCTGGCGTGGGGCCCGTTTCAACTTCAGCTTTCTTTTTTTGCTCCTTTCCTTTTCGCGCCACAGTCTTCCGGTTGTTCCTCTTCGTGTTTCCCCGTTGTTGTTTTTTCGCTACTACACGTCCTTCCTGTCTGCAAAGCCTTCGATTAAAGTAGGGGCAAAGCAAAAGAACGAGCGCAACAAAAGGTGCCGTGGGCCGTCGGAAACGGTTTCCCCGGGCTCTTGTCTCTTTCGTCGAACCGTTGTGGTCCAAATGTTCTCCCTATACTTGCGTCCTTTTGTACTTCCTCCGGTCTCGCTCGATTTATCGACCGCCGATTTCGGGAACCGAACGAAGCGGGAGCCTCCGTAGCTCACCCGCTCTCTTTCTCTCGGCGAGCATTTGCTTCTTTTTTCTTTCTTGTTCCTCTCGTGTCGTTCACGTAGGAACCATTCGCAGTCATTTCGGGCCCAGCAAGCGAGTCCATCAGTTTCAATTAAAAATACTTTCGGGTCACTCTGCCGATGGCCAGACAGCTTGCGATGTGACTGATGGCGAGCGAAAGAAAAAATGTGGGACACCAGCTTGAGCGGTTAAGAATTGTGCCATAAAAATGTTGTGCCCCTCAATTTTATATGAAGGTGTGCGTTACCGTCACTCTATACCACTTGGCGTTGAAAATTCAAGTGGTACTTTCATATTGAAGGAACAGCGAGGATGAGATTCTTGATGATGTGCACATTATTTCACTATACTGGTTTTAGTAAGAAACAAACATTCCGCACTCTCTCCGGTTTCGTGTGCGAGAAATATGCGCAAACAACGTTCTCATTCCGAATTGTTGTCAGCGGATCCAGAAGAAAGCTTCGAAGCATGCTAACGGGCTAAGCCCTGCTATAAATACTTTTCTAGCGACTTCGGGTGCTGATGAATGAAGTGCGATAGCACCCCCCCCCCCCCCCCCCCCAGCTGTAGTTGAGGATTCCGAATAAAAAGATGGTATAATGCAGAAGTCACGTAAGCACTGCAGGACCGTGTAAAGTCTGTCAGCCACAGCTGGTGAGATGAATGAATGATTGAACAAAAACTCCTCCAGTGTCTCGTCCGGCTTCGACAGCGTTCATAACAGCGATAAGGGCAAGGCCGAAAAGAACACATACGGACGGACGAGCGCACATCTTGTCGTATGTGTTCTTTGTCGTTATCGTCACTAGCGCTCTAATTTGTGCTGTGAATACAAACCGATTCGCACAAATTAAGGTGTGGCTTGGTTCACTCTCACTGCTCCAAAGTAAAACTAACCGGCCCAGACAAGTTTGGCCGAGTGGGCGCCCTGCCGGTTGCAAGCCTGATCGCAAAATTTGTAGTAACTACTATCGTTGCTGCAGAAGCTTTCGACGACAGATACTGTACCAGGAGAAACCGTCACCGCGTCGTGCCCAGTGTCGTTTGAATATCTGCGTATATATATATATATATATATATATATATATATATATATATATATATATATATATATATATATATATATATATATATATATATATATATATATATATATATATATATATATATATAATTTATTTATTTAGCATTGATTCAGACACAGTGAAGGTCTTCGATGGCAAGGCTATATGCCTTGAAACTTGTTTCTAGCCGCGAAAAACGAAACTCCGTTAACAACGGCAAATATAGGACAGAATGAGCTTAACTCTGCGTTGGGAGCAGGAAGTGTTTTAAAAATTATGCAGAACCAATATGTTGGATGGAGCCTATGTGAAGGCGGGTAAATAAATGGTATACAAGTAATGGCGATGCTACACTTGTGTTTGCTATCATTCTATGTAATCTCATGCAATGTTTACGTTCACGCACGGCAAAGATCACAACTTATATATCCCTTGTGTTTCATTGGCGCACACATGTGAATACAAGCAAGGCTTCTCTACTGCTTGTGCTACAGTGGCCCATACCCATTCTGTACCCACCCGCACCCATTGGGTGCCATTGGGCAGGCACCCAATGGCGCGTACCGAATTGCCAAATCAAGTAAATAAAAGAAGTAACGTAATGTAACGCGCTACTCCATTAAGTGTTCGGAGTGCTTTAGAGATGCCTCTGTGTGCCAACATTATGCGTTAAAGTGTTATGTAAGAAGTAAATTTTTTATTACGCAGAACAGAGGTTGCGCCCTCAGGATCGCACTACTTTGGCGGTCAGCATGCAGGGTTTATATGGCTCCGTTTGTTGGTATACTTGCATTCGGAGCACATACAAGCATATATATATATATATATATATATATATATATATATATATATATATATATATATATATATATATATATATATATATATATATATATATATATATATATAGTCATATCATAAGGAGCCAACAAACACTGACACCAAGGACAACATAGGGGCAATTACTTGTGCTTAATGACTGGAATAAAGAAACTATAAATTAATGGAAACGAAAGTGCATGAAAAAACAACTTGCCGCAGGTGCGGAACGATCTCACAACCTTCTCACTTTTCGTTTATTACATAACGAGGGTCTCGAATCCGGCGACACTGATGCCTTCAGGTAGCATGCGCAGGTTTATTGACCGGTTGCCTTCACCCAAAAAGATCACGCCCTCGTGACGCCTGCGGCAGAAAGGACGTTCCACATCCGCCGCCAACGTCTGTGAGTGGTGGCGCTGGCTAACACTCCCAGGGTTTTACTAGGAAACATAAATGCCCAAGAAAGTGGATATGGAAACGGCCCTGCGATGGCTCAATTGGTAGAGCATCGCACGTGACATGCGAAGGTTGTGGGATCGTTCCCTACCTGCGGCAAGTTATTTTTTCATCCACTTTCATTTCCATTAATTTATCGTTTCCTTATTCCATTTATTAAGCGCGAATAATTTCCCCTATGTTGTCCTAGCTGTCAGTGTTTGTTGGCTTCTTATGATATGACTAATAAAAACGGGCCCCTCGTTACCCCGTTTCATCGAGTTTATATATATATATATATATATATATATATATATATATATATATATATATATATATATATATATACTATAGACGTGAATTTGCAGCGCTTTTAGGAGGGTGACGCCATCTTTCGCTAAGGTCTGCGGGAGCTCGCATAAAAAACGAAAGAGCCATCGCGACATCGCTCAGCCAGTTCTTATTGCTTGCTTGCCGTCAGTGTTCGTTAGGCAAAGAGGTTCTATCTTTCAGCTGTTACGTCACAGAACCCGCAGCTCAGTGCGGGTTGCGCCAGCAGGAGACGACGGAGATCGACGTTAAGAGCGCGAGCTTTAAACGGTCGTTAGAGAGCAAAGGATTCCGGCGAGGAAGCGACGAACGCCAGACCGTGCGGAAAGGTAAAGAAAATTTCACTTCAAAAGAGGATACAGCTCCAAAGCGAATTAATACAATCCCCCTGTTCGGATGTGAACATTATTCAGAAGACGCCGTAGCACTGCGGCTGCGAACGACGCTGCTCGTGTCTTACGCGCGTCTCGTAATAATTTCGGGCACCACGCAGTGAAGCATACGACTTGTTACTTAACAAATGTAAGTCGAGTGTGCACGCATGGCAGGCGCTGCTCTTGCCGAGTTACGCAGCTTGCGTCTGTGGAACGCCAGAGCCTTCGGTGCTGATTTTCTGAGCATCGCGTGCTATAATGTGCCCACGGCTGACACAAAAGTAAGGATTTCAAAACGTTCCATGAGTGATCGAAAATTATTATCAAGTAGGCATCTTGTAAAGGCGCTTTGTTTGCTTTTACAATAGAGTTTCCTCGAATAATTACTAGAGTGAACTCTGGCGCTGCGATCATTCAGCCACCAGCGAAATTATGTTTAGTAAATGGACTTGTCCGACCTTCGGCGCTTGTGCCTTCGGGCGTTCTTCTGTATTCGTTCATTACGCCTTATCTGCCTTCATTGGCCTAAATTTTAACGCAATCTAAGTTTTTTTTTAAATGCGAAAGGCAATAAAACACTGCGAACACGCAGAATTGCTGCTAATTGTCCCAGTTACGCTTGTCCATGCGTCGTGGCCTAATGGTTTCAATATCGGGCTTCCGTGCTGAAGGCATTGTGTTCAGATCCTGCCATCGGACAATTTTAATAATGTTTATTGGATTAATCGTACCGCAGTCCTTTGTCGAAAATGATCATTTTGCAGTGTCACGAAGTCGTGTGAAGCCACAATGACGAAGTTTAGGCAGATCCATGCATCAACCATCGTTACGGCTGAACCGCCTTGTTTGCCGCTCCGGCAGACACTGTAGCGCCAGAATTCCCCACTAGTTATAGCATCAAGCTTCAGTTTCGCGCACTGCTCTCCGGACGCGATGTCACAGGCGAATGCGCAAGGCGATCGGTTGCAGTACGGCGCCTCACCAAACCAGCCTGTTCGGCTGGTACAGAGTTATGAAGTTGCAGAACAGAGTTGGAACGGGCCATGCATGCTCGCCTGCACGCGTTCACCGCATTACTAACGTCATTCACTCCGCGTACTTGTTCACAATTACTCCCTCACGTAGCAATTTATTAACATACGACACGTTCTCATTCTCCTTCATACTTAAAAAAAAAGTAAAATTTAAGAAATTTGCCCTTAAAGCTTAGGCCAATGAAGTCGGAAGAGGCGTAATAAACGAAGAACAAGTTCTTTAACGAAGAACATTTTGGAATCAATGTTCAGACAACTTGGCTTAAACTTTTCTATTTTGAATATTCTTTGTCTAGGAGCCTCCTTCTCTTGGAAACTACCGCAGGGATGTTTGCTCGGTCGCGGAGGATTTCATAGTTGTTTCAGGGCGATTCTCTTCAATTCGCTAAACGTTATTTTTTTATTCACATCCTCCTGACAATTTTACCAATACTAGTAATAACAGCACCTTCCTTATGCCATCCAAATCTTGGCCAATCTTCCGCAGTGTGTACGCGCCATCGTAGAAGGAAATAAATCCAATCAGGAACACAGTTTTTCTAGCTCAGCTGATTTGGCTATTGACGTTGTACATGAGACTGCTCTGAGAACTTTGAGCAAGCTTACGGAACTTGGCGGCACGAAGGTCTGCTCGTATATTCCTCCGGACCGTGACACCACCACTGGCGTCCCCTACGACGTGGACGTCTCCAGCGCTGACATGCCAATTCTAGTGAAGCCGGCCGTTGATGGCTTCGCCATAACTCACGTGTCTAGACTCGGCACATCCCGTTGTGTGAAGGCAATTTTTAAGGGCAAATCGTTTCCCTTACGCGTCAGGGTGGGCCACTTTAGATACCCCGTGCGACCATTTATTCAAAGGCCACTCCAATGCCGCAATTGCATGAGGCTGGGACACGTGAGCGCTGTGTGCTAGAACACGAGAGCTTGCTCGCGCTGTGCAGGGCCCCACGCTGCAGACTCCTGTGTATCCACGGTTCTAAAACTCCCCAATTGCATTGGGTCCCATGACGCTGTTTCGAAGGAGTGCCCCAAAATGAAGAAGAAAAGGGGGGAGGGAGTCTTGAACCAGCCACATTTTTTCAGACCACACTGCTCTTCTGACTGCAAAAAGCCACGACAAGTTCATATATCATGCAGCAGGATTCATGGCAAACAAGATTTTAAAGGACCCCTCATGTAAGGAATGTGCGCTATTGCTGACAGTTGAAAAGCAGACCGCTAGCTAACAGCGAAGCTTCAGCCTTAACATTGCAGTTTGACAATGGAGGCTTGCTGTAACCTAAAGGTCCTCTAAGAAGCTTTATTACTGTCCCTTAAGACAACTGCACGACATTGTTCAGTTTAAGTAGACTGCATGAGCAAAGCATTCGCGACCCTGATGAATTCCTTGATCATGTTCATTTTTCCAGCATTAGCCTGTTCTGAACCTGGACAGCAAATCACTCGGGAGATAGTGAAGGTTTATGCTCTTCTGCATCTCCGGGTTTTCACGAAGTCTCTCAATAATGAAAGGACATCAAAGAAAGAAAAGCTAAAGCATTTGAAAATGAGAAGACGCAAATAATTTCTTTTCGCCAATTGCATCACATCAGGGACGCACGCTCAGCGACTTTGCAATTGTCTTTCTTTTTCTATGCTGTTTTATCTTATTCACGAACCTCTTGCCATTTCGTGGGTGGTTCTGGGCTGTAATTTGTTTACACTGTTTTCTGAAGATTCTTGATTGTTGCCTTTATAATTTGTTCTGACTGTGTGCCTGATTACACGTGTGCTTAATTACTTCCGCGGAACTATTGTTGAGTGGAAAGTTCCTCTACAATTTTATCTAAAGTCGAAACATAATCGAGTGCTCTCCTTGACAACGCGCGATATCAACTTTACTTGTCGCGTCATTTCCTTGCATTGCCAATGTTATTTTTTCCCCTTTTGTTTACTTTTGCCGTTTGAAATTTGATCTATTATTATGTGCTGATATTTATTCTCAATGTTGTTGCTCACCCTCAATTGGAAGTTCTTTATTTTTGTATATTATATAGATCTTGAACGAGCTTGGTTATGATTCTCTGTTTTTTTGCCCTCTATTGTGCCAAATCGCACACCTGTACTTGGCTAACATTTAACCCCTCCAGCATTGGCTGCCAAAGGGCAGCTTGCAGTATTGCATTAATAAACAGGTGCGCTGCTCAACCTACTCAAGGCTGCGCAATCGCTTGGTGTTATTTGTGTTCGCTTGCTACTATTTCGTTATTGCCTCCTGTGCTAAAATATATATTTTTTATCTCTGAACAAAATTGTCGTTGCTTTTCCATTTGGCTGCGAGTCCGTCGGCGAGCAAGGTGGAAGAGTCGTATTCCCACTCCACAGCCAGACTTCTCATTCGGCTCAGCAAAGAAAAAACAAGTATTTCCTAACGAATACCACGTTACTTAGCTGAAACCTGTCATTACATCCGAAACAAATATTGCTATAGGGCGACACAAGTACTCGGTGACAGATAGTCGTAAAAAAAGGAATGTATAAACTACGCTAAACGCGCTTGCGCTTCGCCAACACGCAGCCTGGCGCCCGAGCGCCGCACCCCAGCATGGATGGATGCTATGAGCGTCCGCTTTGGAACGGGTGGGTGGGTGGCGCCACCAAGCTCTTATTATATTGCCTAATGTCCTACCTATGTTAAACGAGAAAAATAAAGACACTGGGAATTCTCGTCAGCAACTTTCTGAGCCCTTATTGGGAACTTTGTTTTTCTACGCCTCCGTTGTCTGTCGTTTCCCTACTTTTCTCCCACCAATCTTCCAGTCGCCTCTTACTAATCTCTATTGCGGATATGTTTACTTCCCCCTGCTCTTGCTGATCCTAAGGGCTTCAAGGAGGCCAGATGAGCCTAAATCGACCGCTGGGCAGATATTTTCACATCCTAATAAAACATGCTCCATCGTTTCCCTAGTTTTACCACAGCAAGCACGTGATTCTTCTTCCTTGTTGTATCTCGCTTTATAAGCGCGTGTTCTAAGGCATCCTGATTTCACTTCGAAAAGTAATGAGCTTCCCTTTCAGTTATCATAAATTGTTTCTTTCCTGATTTCGTTTTTCCATCTTAAGTAGTTACTCATAACAGGTTTCTTTTACATTGCCGCCACCCATGAGATTATCTCAGCGTCTCTGAGTTTCCGCTTGACGTTATTTGTTGCCATGTTGCTCACCATACCGGTCGCATACTTTCTGCCAAGCTTCCTCGTTCTTTTTCTCCACTGTGAACAAATGTTTTTCCTGTGCAAATATCTGAGCACTCTCCCAGCCCATTTACTTTCTGCCATATTCCTCAGCCGTTCTTCATAATCAATTTTGCTGTGAGCTTCTTTCACTTAAACTTGTCCAGCCCATATCACCCTGCACAGCTTCATTTATAGTCTTGCCGTGAGTGCCCAATGCGAGGCGCCCCACTGACCTTTGTTTGCCATCGAGTCCTGACTCTACCTCTTACTTCAAGCAAACAACCACATTTCCAAATGTAAGTCCTGGCATCATTACACCTTTCCACGTACCCCGGAGAACCTCATACCTATTGTATCCTCATAGCGCTCTGTGTTTCATTAAGGCCTCATTTCCCTTTCCCTCAATTGTTATTATTCCTGTGTTTCCATGTATATATTGCCTTCTTATATCATTATCATCAGTGCCACCGCCACCGTCGTTCGGAAACGGCCCTCGGTCCCATCAGTGGATGGCAGACTAGCCAATATTCTCCAATACTGAACCTACAGCCGCTGCCACAGCTGATGCCACAGCCGAAACCATAGCCGATGCCACAGCTGAATCCACAGTTGCAGACACAGCCGAAGCCACAGCCGGTGCCACAGCCCGGGGCAACAGCCTGGGGCAACAGCCGGTGCCACAGCCGGTGCCACAGCCGGAACAACAGCCCAGGGCCACAGCTGAAGCCACAACCGAAACCACAGCCGGAGCCACTACCGATGCCACAGCCGATGTCACAGCCGGAGCCACAGTCACATCAAAGGGTACAGCGCACCGCGGTAGAGTCCACAGTGTCGGCTCCCGATAAATTGCCCGAAGACCGGCAAGTCGTTGTGATGCTTCAGGCCCTCATGAATGCTCTTATACTCTTAAGCAAGTTACATACCTCGCCAGCGCAAAATACAGTCCAAGTGCCGGATGCTCTTAATCCAGTGCTTGCAAGTCTCGACTAATCCCCATAGCTCACTCGCAGCCGTCTATTCGCGCAACGTCCACTGGCCCTTTAGTAATCCCAGATATTTTCAAAGCACATCATCAGCTTTGGGGCTTGACCTTCGTGTCACAGCGCTTCGCTGTACACACAGTGATGACTTCCTTCCTCTTTTCCTATTTATGGTCCCCATTTCCTTTATCCATAGTGTAGGCCAGCAAATTGGGCGCTCGTCAGGTTGACCTCCTTTCCTTTACTCTCCTTGCTATCCCTCTCTGCTCGCTCTCAGTAACTCAGAGGTGGAATAGCGGGCAGGACACTCTTCGCGTTGAACACCTCACTTTTTTCTTAGCATTAGAACGCCGTGTTCTTCCCATCCTAGTAATTGATTGAATTGCTCGTTTAGTCTAAGGGATTGTTGCTAGGCAGATTCCGCTAAACTTTCTCTCTTTCTTTCTCCACAGGTGCACTTACGGAACAGAAAGGCAAACATGCCGCAAACACTCACTCAGAATGAATGAATGAATGAATTGCACGATACACACGCACGTGGGAGTTTCGAGCATATTAATTTGCGTGAAAGTGCAGCAGAAGGCAAAAGCAAAAAAAGCAAAAAAAAGAAAGAAGAAAGCACAGCAGAGGCTACAGAGCGCTTTATTAACGATGGTTTTTTTTCAGTCAGATAAATCAGAGCATGCGCGAATTTACCGGCTGTGTTGCGCATGACAATAAGGGACGAGCTAGCGCAATATGTGACTTCTGTCTTCCCCATCTCTAGAGATCAGCGTTAGCGAGCCTGGCGTCTTCGTTGTTATAACTCGAACTCTGAGAGAATAAAGTGGTTTATTAAAGAAGAAATGAAAACAAAGAAAGCGAAGCATAAATGTACGACTCTCAGTTCCTATGGCTTGGAGGATCTTCAGCAACCACAGGATGCGCACCGCCACTCAGGTCACGTGTTAACACGATTATGCCAGTGACAAAAGAAAAGGAAAAAAAAAATGGAAAACCGCCGCGCTGATACGCGCCGAATGGAGGCTTGCGCCGTCCCCTTATGGGCTCCGTCATCCCACTTATCATTCTTCGTATTTTGGCTCGCCAAATGCGACGCACGTATTCGCGCCCGGTGCCGAATAAGACGACGGCGCTTTTGGCACGCACCGGGACAGCGCCTGGGGGAAATTTTCATTACGGCTCGACAGGCACCTGACCAGCGAAGCGAAAATCGAAAATCGAGGTTTAGAACGGACGAGTGCCGTCTAATGCCGAGCACAAGAAAACCGGGGCCCCAAATCATCGGGAAGAAAACGCATTACGGGCCACCGCACCAGCCAGGCAGCGGTGTAGGACAATACGAGGAGTCTAGAGTGGGGGAGGGGACTGCAGGGAGAGAAAAAAGTGTCCTACGTTAGAAAGTGGCGTACAAATGAGGAGCGATAAAAGCGAGCCTAAGAATACAAGAAATCTAACCAGCGTCCCGACATATTGAGAGCGGTTGCGAACGAATGCGAAGATGGAAATATTTCGCAACGCACTGGAGCACCGATTCCTTGCTCGCCATTCTTATTCCTTTTTTTTTTTTAACGCGAGGGTCTTTAAATCATTCGAGCTTCGTTAAGGGCATGTAGGAGGTTGTTCTGTTGCCTTCTCTTTGTTGCTGCGCAATACCTTTAACCTGTTTTTGGACTGAGGTATGAGTAATTCGACGATAAACGCGACGCCTGTAAACGATAGGGGGCAAATACCCTTTTGATATGTTTTTTTTAAGCATCACCGTAGAATATATAGCGCGTAAAAGAATACCAGCAGTCGCGAAGTCACGATAATGGGAAAGAAAAACAATTAGACTCCAACGATTTCTTCGTCTTTGAACTTACTTACAAAGACAACAGCGACAGTTGATACGTGTTGTCAAAACTAAAAAAAAAAGGAAAACATTGTTTGCCTTTGTAGCAGAGGAGGTTGTGCTCTATGGACAGATCGGGGTCTAGCCGGCTTCTGTCGTGCTAAGGAACACCACACACACCATGTCTGATGTATAGGAGCCTATATACATACCCCTTCCGACAGCGCAGTCGTGTCTTGTAGGCACAGGTTGACTGGATTAGGTCGGATGGATAAGAACAGACAATGGTGTTTGAACCCACCATTGTTCTCTATACATGGTTGCTGAACGCATGTAACGACTCAGTTAGATGCAGCGCAAACGGGACTAGATTTACCTTAATTGTGGCCAAGTCTCTGTGGAAACTTGTCTAGATATAGCAAATATACCTATATGGAACACTACATCTCCATGAATCCTTTTGTGTGTTCTAAAATAGGCGAAATTTTGTCTCAAAACAAACCAAAATGTTGTCTACTAGAGACAAGCAGAAATGACGCAAACTTCAAGACCAATGCTGCATGGAATCAACTGACTAGGTCGAAAAACCATGTGTGGCACTTCAAAAGACCTGACTTTTAAACGGACGTCAAGCTGTACCGGGTGTTTCTGTGAAGCCTTTCAGTAACTTTTAAAAGTCATCTGTGGCAGATAGCGCAATTCAAGTCCTTGAGCTGGTCTATACTCGAAAAGGCGGACATCACTTGCACAACAAATTAAGGTGACTAATTTACTAATTCGTAAAAATTTAGCAATTAGATTTTAACTTATTACCTACATCACATATCGCAATTTGCAAATTTTAGCTCGTGACTCTGCGAGGCATATCTACTCGAAAAGAATTTTGTGGATGGCATCATTTTTCGAGTGATCCACCATCAGACGCTGTAAAAATGCACCGTCCTTCGAAGTGCGTTTTTAACAAAATGCCGTTTTATGGATCGAGGCGCAAAAGTAACTGGACCGGCAATGCATTTCTTCGCAAAGTTCAGGGATTAATATCTCAAAACTGGAGCCATCCTGAGAATTTGTTCCAATTGTATCTACCTTGCGAACTCCCAGGCTACAACTCATAAATTGCAACATGTGCTGTAAAGTAATTAGTTAAAACATAATTAGTGTTTTTCAATGTAATTATGCATTTCGATTTCTCGCCCAGATAGTCTCCGCTTGTTTGGGCAATCCAGCTCAAAGATTATAATTACGCTGCCTGCCACAGATGATATTTAAATACTACCGAAAGTCTTCAAAGAAACACCCGGAATATTGGCAGATAGTTTATAAAACATATGCGTAATTTAAGAGCACACACAGGGCCAGGTAACGGACAGCGCTCAGTGTCTGTTTGTCGACTTATGAATAGGGGGGAAGTTGTTATTACATGAAGCCACCCAAAATTAAGGATACATTCCCAAAAAATTTCCATTGGGAAAAGGAGTGAGAAGCAAAGCAATCTAGAAAAACAATATCGTGCGTCCTCCTCTCCGTTCACCGTGGCCATGGCCATGAAAATTCATCCCTGTAATGGGTACACATAAATTCATCCCTGTAATGGGTCCGAAACAATGACTGAACAATTCAACTTTGAGCACCGGTGCTTGGTGCACTGAAGCGGAGAGCCTTCCGCTCACGACAGTATTCCGTTATGTTCAAAGAAGTTTGAAAGCCTACACGAAGGGAGCAAAATACATTGCGGTTAATTTTGGGCACTGGCCTCCATCAAACTCGGTTGGCTTGCCACTACTGACACGACACCGCAGAAACTGCTGTGTATCACATTTGCCCTCTCACCGCACGTATGCAACGGTTTCACGAACATGCCACCATACACTCTGGTCTCGGAACAGTCACGGCAAGCGCAGTACGGAAAAACATTGCGCTGAAGTTCGTACTTCGATAACTTGAATTTCGAAGAGGGTTGGCGCCGTCAGTACGGCGTCAATCGTCTTTCACGCATTTGATTGACGCTTGTGCTAAATAGACGGCGGCCTGCTTTGAGTCAAGTTGAAAAATCTTCAGCGTCAGTACTGAATAGCAGAGAACCAAAGTGGAGGTCCCCGTGTTATGTGATCAACAAATGCTCGTCTCAAGTTTTGGTATTCGCTTTTCGGGCACTCTGTATAGACAGTTCTGCTAGGAGGACAGGAAGCACTTCCCCGGTTAGGCGGTTCGCTGTTGGTTGTGAAGCAAGAAAGCAGAGCGGGCGATTGACTGGTCCGTGATTCCTTTTGTTTCCATGGGCGAGTCCGGGTGCCGATAAGGTTGAAATAAGAATCCCATTGTATTTCGTTCCGCTCCTTCGAGCCACCCCGTATAGAATCGTGATCGAATCGCACACGCACTCCTCCTGCTGCTTGAGTTGCTAGAAGCTTGTATCGGGGCAGGGGGGTAGCAGGGGTGGGGGGGGGGCTTTAGTCTAAGCGACAGCAAATGTTCTGCGCCGGAGACCGAATCAGCCCCCAAACCATCGCCACCGTAAGCACCAATCTTTCCTTTCTCTGCGGTTGAATGGACGTCTTCGTGTGCAAAAAAAGGAGGAGGTTGCTGCGGCGAGGAAGCAACAGCTGGGTTATGATTTCGCCGGGGTCGGTTTTGTTGCTGGCGGAAAGAAAACGACTCCTTCGCGGTGAGATTCGCACTGCACAGCAGCTGCCAAAACTCGGTCATGGTTGGTGATCACTGGGCACCGGGTGGGCCTGATAGCTTCCCCGTCGAGTCTGCGCCGTCGGGCATTGTTACTGCTGTGTGCACTGCTTAAACCGTAGTGGACGTTTCGACAAGTAGAAGGAAAACGTTCGCCTGCGAGGCTGATTGCAGGTCTCGCCGAATTGGTCGAACGGTACAGTATGTGGTGTAGCAGAGCATTCGCTTTCATAGTGTACTGTGTGTCGCTACCGTGTGTATAGGTGAACGGCAATTTCCGATGTGAGAGCAGGTTAGTATATATATATATATATATATATATATATATATATATATATATATATATATATTCCGTTGACGGTGCCTACCAGTGCATGCCGTTAAACAAGAGGGGCTTGCAGTTGCGTGCGCGCGAGTAGGATCACCCATTCGATGATGTCATGCCTCCTGGTAGCGTCCTTCTATTCGCACTCCCTTTCTCACATCCAGACTTCCGCATATCATCTCTGTTCCCGGCTCACTTGAGTTTCGTAGCCACTAACTGCCCCCGTTAAACCTTTCAACAGAAAGTGCTATTAATACCCCTGTCATAAGAGCACCCGAGAACTCCTGTGTTTTTACGTCA